>NW_009716051.1:8449-11688 GCF_000703405.1 Apaloderma vittatum
GAAAAATCAGGCATTGGGTGCAGCCAGGGTCCTCTCTGGCCCTTCTGTTCACTCTGAAGCCTACTGATTACCGCAGAAACACGGCGTCGCTCTCTGACAGTGCTTTGAGTGGAGAGATTTCTCATCTAGGATTGGAGGACAGGGCTGGAGGGTACATTTAGGGTCCAAGCTGGGATGAGGGGTGAGGGGACGTGAATGTACACCCCCTCCATCGTCCCTTCAGGGACCACACCAAGGTATTTCCTCCAGACTCCAGTTTAGGGTCTTTTGACTTTTATTTTTTAGCTGATTCTGCCACAGCTGAATCCACCACCCACCCCCCTGGCAGAAACCCTGCGCCATGGCCACCCTCTTCTTTCCCTTCTCTCCCTGGCAGCCTTGGGGACATGCCATGCCGTGGTGGCTTTGCCACCCGTGGGTGCCCCGTCCTTGAGCCCACGACGACTCAGTCTCGCGGGTCAGCGCCGCACGGCCGCCGAAACTCCTGCCCATGCTCGTGGATCCACTTATTTGCCACTGGAAGGGACAAGGACAAGGATCCACGTGAACCTCCATCCCCACTGCACCTCTCCTCAACCCCGCTCCAGTATCGGTGACATGTTCTTCCTGATAATGCAGGATTTTTCGGGGTTCTCTCTTGCCTCCCCATCAGCAGAGCTGCCCCTTCCATCCCCGGGTCACCCCGAGGTGACGCTGGGCACCGTCTCTCACCCCACTTATCCCCGGCCAGCACGGGGCAGCCGGCGTGCAGGGTGTCCCCGTCACCGTCCCCGTTCCTCCGCAGGTTCCACCAGAAGAGAGCCGCGTTCTGCGGAGGAGCAGAGAAGGTTTTGGCACCCCAAAACAGAGCCAGGAAACTAAAAATTGGGGTTTTGGAAACCGAAGAAAGTTCTGGGTGCCCTGAGGTTGGGGTTCAGCGCCCCAAAACCAGGCAGGAACCCAAGGTTTGGGGTTTGACGACAGAGCCAGGATCCTCAGCATTGTGATTTGAAATCCCAAAATGGAGATAAAAACCCTGAGGTTAGGGTTTGGCGCCCCTAAAACAGAACTAGGAACCCCAGAATTGAGGTTTGGGACCCTGAAATGGAGATAAAAACCCTGAGGTTAGGGTTTGGCACCCCTAAAACAGAACTAGGAACCCCAGAATTGAGGTTTGGGACCCTGAAATGGAGATAGAAACTCTGAGGTTGGGGTTTGGCGCCCCTAAAACAGAACTAGGAACCCCAGAATTGAGGTTTGGGACCCTGAAATGGAGATAGACACTCTGAGGTTGGGGTTTGGCACCCCTAAAACAGAGCCAGGAGCCCCAGAATTGGGGTTTGGCACCCCAAACCAGCAGAGAGCTGCAGGATTGGGGTCTGGCTCACCTCGAAGTGAGCCGGAAGCCTCTCTGCGGAGGAGCAGAGAAGGGTTTGGCACCCCAAAACAGATCAGGGAGCTCCCAGCGTTGGGGTTTAGCATCTGCACAGGCTCTCTGTGAGAGGTGAGACACAGGAGAGCTGCGCCCCCCTTCCCCGCTCCCTGGGGTGCTCCTGCGGGTCCCTCCCTCACCTTAACGACGGGCACGCTGAAGTTGGCGTAGATGAAGGCCGTGGAGCCGCCGGCCTCCACTGCGCTCAGCTGGAACAGGAGAAAAAGTCTGAGCCACGGCTCTTGCCCTCCCTCTGTGAGGCAGCTGCTTTGCGAGGGGAAACTGAGGCACCGAACTCTCCCTGTGCCTCCCATAGTTCTTCCCCTGCTCTGGCCAGGCGCAATTTCTGAAAAGCTCTGCCTTTTCTGTCCTTTTAACACCCCATCACAGGGTGATTTAAGGCTGCCCTCACCCACCTCCAACCCCGTTCACTCTGAAACCTACTGACCACCATGCAAGCCCAGTCTCTCTCTCTAGGTCCAGAAATCGGGGGCAAGGGGAGACACACTCACGTAGATCATGACCGTGGCGATCCTGTTGCCCGACTTCATTCTGTAAAGGGGGCTCTTCCTGGACTGCCCCGAGAGTGAGGAGGTGGGGACAGTGAGGCGCGGGAGGACACGGCTCGAGCTTGGGGACACTTGATGCCCTGGTGGAGCTGGTGACTCTGAGCTGCCCCGAGGGAAATCCCTCCCTCCTTCCTTCCCTCTTTCCTCCTTCTCTTCCCAGGAACACGCCAGGGGTCACTATGGGCACAACCCCAGGGACCTTCCCCCAGGCAACCATCCCAGGGTTCCACAGCCACGAATACCTGAGGGACCATCCCAGAGACCACCCTGGGGACCATCCCAAGGATCACCCCAGGGACACCCCCCTGGGCACCATCCCAGGGATCACCCCAAGGTCCACCTCCAGGAACATGAGGGCCCAGTGCAGAGACCACCTCAGGAACCGTTTCCAAGACAATTCCAAGGACCATCCTGGTGACCGTCTGGGAAACCACCCCAGGAACCATCCCAGGATCACCCCAAAACCACCAGAGGAATCACCCCATGGACCTCCCCATGACCAACCCCCGGATGGCCCAAGCAGCCTCCTGACCGTGGCGTGATCGAAGTGTGGCTCGTAGTGGCCTCCCAACCCATAGTTGACCACCTGCAGGTACTCGGCGTAGGGTGGCCGCAGGTCCAGGCCGGTGACGGCGGCGATGCGCTGCTCCAATGCCCGCACCACCGGGTCGGCCGTGTCCTTCAGCCAGGCGCTGCGGGAGCACCCCACCTTCAGCCCCCCCAAATTCACGTGGGGCTGGGCTTAGCCCTCACGGCACTGGCTTCACTGCCCCCTCGGTGGTGGCCATGGGACCGTGGCGGTCCCACCAGCTGGAGGACAAGGGAGGGGGCGACCAGTACCTCTTGCTTATCCGGTACTCGGCTTTCTGCTGCTTCTCCCCGGAGGCGACCACGGGCCTCTGCAGCTGGAGGACACGTGGTGGGAAGGAAGGGGGGGATGTTGCTGCAGGTGGGGACCTCCACACCAAGGAGGGACCCCAGTCAAGGTCAAAATTAGGGCTTTATACCCCAAACATCCCCACCCCAAGGTGTCCCACTGGGCCGCTGGAAGCGGTGATAGCAGCCGGATTCAACGCGATTGGGTGTCACCAAGCCAGGCCTGGTTGGGAAGGGGTTTAGGTGCTCTCTTGGACCTGGTTTCTCCCCAAAATCTTTTGGGGTGCCCAGATGGAGTCAAGCTGAGCTCTTCCCACACCCAGACTCCTGCTGCAGAAGGCTTTGCTTGAGCTGTGGCTTGAAACCCCTCCTATCTCTGCACG
>NW_009716051.1:12076-12559 GCF_000703405.1 Apaloderma vittatum
AGGTCTCGCCACCATCCCCGTCTCCAGCAGCTTCTCATACTTGGCCACATTCCTCACCACCCTTTGGTTACTGGGATCTGACAGGGCAGAGGTGTGACCTGAAACGCCATGTCCCTATCGCTCCCCCCTTCCCCCAGCAGCGGTCCCTGGAGAATTATCCCAAGAAATAGGGCGAAGGAGGCTGGTGCCGTGCAAAGATGATGGAGATACCCAAAAACCTCTCTCCACCTCTGAGGTTGCCCCACGTACCGTAGTGGAGAAACCCCTTGGAGAGGCCCAAGGCGTGGGAGCCATTTCCAGCCTGGATAGGGAGAGGGGAGAGCCTGTGAGCATCCCTCTGCCCACGGTTCAGCTCTACCGGGCACCACAGGGGTAAGGACAGGACTCGTGGCCATACCATGAAGTAGGAGAAGGCGAGATGGTCCAGAGCATCCTCCAGGCTGCTCCGGTCCTCGGGGTTCCAGTTGCCGTAGGAGAGGCGGA
>NW_009716051.1:12601-14136 GCF_000703405.1 Apaloderma vittatum
CCCCGTGTCATAGGCTCCCTGCGAGGCATCCCTCTCCCATCCTGTCCCATCCCATCATATCCCATTCCATGTCATCCCATCCCACTGCCATGCCCACCCAACCTGTCCCATCATGACTTCGTCCCACTCCCATCCTCATTCCTTACCACATCATCTCCATCCTGTCCCATCCCTCTTTCCTGTCCCATCCCCATCCATCCTGCTCCAGCCTATCTCCATCTCACCTTCATCTCCATGCCATCCCATTATAACCTGTCCCATTCCATCCCATCCCATCCCATCCCATCCCATCCCATCCCATCCCATCCCATCCCATCCCATCCCATCCCACACTCTGACACTCCATCTCAGCTCTACCCTGAATAAAAAACCTCTACCAAAGCATCCAAAACCTTTCTCAGGGATTTATGGACCCACTTTTGCACCCAGAGCAGGGCAGGGGTCGACCTCGCATCCAACAGGGATGCTGGGGCAGGAGGTCTCCCCCAGGACACCTTCTCAGCCTTTTTCTCTTCCCTGAGCCCCGAAGCAGCGAGAAGGCCCATTTTTTGGGTGAGAGCCGAGAGGCGATGGCAGGCAGGTGGATGCCTTTGAGCTGAGTCAGAGGGGCCCCTCCGCATCCACGCGCGAAGAAAACCCAACATTTAGCCCTTCGGAAGCAACACCCTGGGCTGGAAAAGCTTGGCGGGGTCAGGGAGGGTGACAGGGCTCGGTCTCACCTTGCCCACATGGAAGCAGTCATCAGCGGAGAGGGAGACACGCCGGCTGGGGCTGTAGAGGAGCGGGCGGGCGGTGCCAGCTTGCTGGAAGACGCCGTTGGCCATGCCCTTGACGCTGAGCGCGTAGACATCCTGCAGCCGCATCAGCGCCCGGGCGGCGCCATCAAGGTCCTCGGCTCCGGGCAGCTCCTGCTCCACCTCCCTGAAGCCAGCATGGAGTGCTAAGGGTGAATAATGGGGTGTATGGAGGGGGATTAATGAGCTTTTGGGGTGCAATTGCCCTTATTGGCCCTTTTCCATCTCCAGGGACCCCACAAGCTGCTCCTCCAGCTGCTCTTCTGCTTCTCTATTCATCCCTCTTCTTCTCCATCCAACCCTCTTCTCCTCCATCCAACCTCTTCTCCTCCATCCATCCCTCTTCTTCTCCATCCATCCCTCTTCTTCTCCATCCATCCCTCTTCTCCTCCATCCATCTCTCTTCTTCTCCATCCATCCCTCTTCTTCTCCATCCATCCCTCTTCTTCTCCATCCATCCCTCTTCTTCTCCATCCATCTCTCTTCTTCTCCATCCATCCCTCTTCTCCATCCATCCCCCTGCTCCTCCATCCATCCATTCTGCTCCTCTATCCATTCAGACTTGCCATTGCTAGGTTAATGGTTGGACTCGATCTTAACAATCTTTTCCAACATAAAGGATTCTATGATTCCACCCATCCTCCCTTCCCCTGCTCCTCCACCCATTCCCCTCCTCCTCCTCAATTTCTCCTCCTCCGTCACCCATTCCCCTGCTCCTCCACCTGATCTCCTGCTCCTCCA
>NW_009716051.1:14157-14418 GCF_000703405.1 Apaloderma vittatum
GGAGGGGACACGCGGCCGAGCAGTCCCTCTCCCCTGTACCCTGGGTGTTCTCGGTGGCCTCGTCACTGTAGACGACGTTGGGCCAGTCAGAGTGAAGACGCTTGATGAGGCTGAAGGCCAGCAAGGGGTTGTCCACCGAGGCCTTGGGGTCCTGGTGCAGCGCTCGGACCTTCTCATAAAACCTGCAACGCACCCGCTGGGTGACACTGGGAGTGAGACTCCTGCGTGGTGACACCCTCGGGGCGGAGATCTCGGGTCTGA
>NW_009716052.1:0-7952 GCF_000703405.1 Apaloderma vittatum
GGGTGGGGAGAGGCTGAACGTGGCCGTAGGGAGGTCTTATCCGGTCCCGCTTGGCCGCAGGGCACTGGCGTGCCACAGATGCCCTAAAGCCCTGTGCTCTCTCCAGCTGCGCGGTGCCGGGCAGGGGGAAGCGCTGGTTCTGCGCCTGCAGGAGCCGCTCCTGGGTGTCTGGCCCGCGGCAGGTTAAACTTGGAAGGATGCTGGTGGACGGGAGCGGCCCACAGACAAGCCAGGACCGGCCCCATGGGTTGATGGTGCCAGAGCTCAGCCCAGGAGCGCCAGACGGTTGCGAAGCCCATCTCGCCATGGTGCCTGTTACTCCAGTCCAGAAGCCACCACGGTGGGGAGAGCGCGGAGCCGAGGGGAGAGCAGGGCATGTCCCGCGTGCAGCAGAATGCTGTCGGGTTTCTCCTTATCCATGGGGTGCGGGGATGCACGCCATCCTCTGAGCCCCCTTTCAACTTGTGGCATCAGCTTGTCCCCGAGTGAGTCCAGGTTGCCCCACGGGACTTCGCAGCCTGTTGCAATCCTCTGTTGAGCTCTCCCTGGGTGGGAACCGCTGAGGACTAGCCCGCTGCTCAGAGGGGAGATGGAATCCACCTTCACAACTACACCCTCTTCCAGGGATCTCCTCCTATGCTTTGGCAGGGGACTCGGGGCTGTGGTGGAGCCCCAGGGTCCCTCACCTCCTTCCCCTCACATGTGGCAGTTCTTGTTTTGCAGGTGCAGCCGGGTGTGTAGCAACGTTGCTCCACGATGCAGCCATGAACCCTGCTGAAGGTAACGATGGTCCTGGCCTGCTGGGGAGGGGAGGATCAGGGGCTGCTCGTGTCACTCAGGGCCGCTGTGCAGCACGGAGAGTGCTCTCCTCGTTGCTCACCCAACTGCGAGGATCCTTTGGGGGCCAGTGGCTGTGGCTCCAGTTAGGGAGCCCGGTGGCCTCCCGTTACAGAGCGAGTAGGTGGACGAGATTAATTCTGAGGAGCGCAGCAAGCCTCAGCTTAGGAGGAGCTGGGAGGGCATCAGCCTTTCACTCAGGGGTTTGACGGGTTTTGATGGTTACCTGAAGCAGGAGAAAAGGCAAGAGAGATGTGATCTGTACTGTTGAAGTCATTCCAAGTGTGTGGGAATTGGGAATTGCTGTGGTGAGATCTCAGGAAAATGTGGTATGGTTCTGGGCCTGCATTCAGGAAAAGTTAAAACAATGGTGTGCAAAAGGCAATGGTAGAGAAGTCAGGAGAAGAGAGATCTTGGGAAGTATCTGGAAGATACCAGACTCAACTGAATCAGTATGTATGGTAAAGGCAGAGGGGAGTTTGTAATTGAAGTGTCTGAACATGATGGGAGAAGGAGGAATTAATAAGGAAAGTCCACTCATGAATGTTTTTTTCCTCTTAAAACTGGAGGGCTTGTGGTGGTGCAGGCTTCAGCTGATCTGGGCCTAGCAAGGCTGCCCCCTGCCTGCTGCCTGGCTGGGACCCTGAGGAGCAGGCAGCTGTGTGGCCAGACCATTGTCATCCCTTCCCTGGACCTCATCTTCTTATCACGACTGTAGTAGTTTGCAGTCGCGTCATTTTTAGCTCCGTGTGGTCACATTGAAATACAGGGAGGCAGAACAGCAGCAGGCTGCACCCTGGGCTCCTCTGCCCTGCTCTTGGATGTGTTGGGAGCGCGGTTGATATTTCATTCTTGCCCCAGAATGGCTGCGTTTTGGCGACAGCCACTAACAATTCTTGGCTGGCGGGCTCTGCAGTGTGCTGTGGTTATTCTGGGCTGCAGCAGGGGTGGCTGGGGAGGGACAGGCTCGTCCAGCTCAAGACTTGTCTTGAGACTAAAAACATAGATGCAGAGGGGGTTCTGACTGTGCAGTGGGGAATGGGAGAGACATCACTCTTTTGGGAGTGACTGTAGATCTGCAGCGTAAGCACCTGAGTACTGGGGTGTTCCCTGGGCCTGCAGCAGCTACGAGGTTTGCAGGTAGTAATGTCTGTGCGATCATGATGCCACAGCAGATCTAAATGGCTGCAGTCCTGCCTGGGGACATGGTGGGCACTGCTGGTCCAAGTTGTCCATTATTATTACCAGCTCTTAAGCCAGCATGACCAAACTCTGGGCACTCAGAGGAAGCCTGGCTTTGTGCTTACACTTTCTCTCTCCTCTTCCCCTCCGTGCCTGGGTCCTGGCTGCTGCTGCTGGCTGCCACGCTGTGTCGCAAGTGGTCAAACAGAGGATGCAGATGTACAACTCGCCTTACCAGCGTGTGACGGACTGTGTGCGGGCTGTGTGGCGCAACGAAGGGGCCGGAGCTTTCTACCGCAGCTACACCACCCAGCTCACCATGAACATCCCCTTCCAAGCCATTCACTTCATGACCTACGAGTTCTTGCAAGAGCAGCTCAACCCCCACAGACAGTACAACCCAGGCTCCCACGTGGTCTCCGGAGCCTGCGCAGGGGCTGTCGCTGCTGCTGCCACTACACCTTTGGACGTTTGCAAAACACTGCTCAACACCCAGGAGTCGCTGGCCTTGAGCTCCAACATCAGTGGACACATCACAGGCATGGCCAATGCCTTCAGGACGGTGTACGAAGTGGGCGGCATAACCGCCTACTTCAGAGGGGTCCAGGCGAGAGTCATTTACCAGATGCCCTCAACGGCGATCGCCTGGTCCGTGTACGAGTTCTTCAAATACATCCTCACCAAGCGCCAGGAGGAGTGGCGGGCTGGGAAGTGAGCCAGAGCCAAATGCTGTTCCAGGCCTGCTTCACCTCCCGTCCTGTTTTGTCTTCTGAACCCTCTGCCTTTTGGTTTGGTTTGTGTTGCAGAGAGGGGGCAATGAAGCCCTTCGTGGTTTAGCGATGCCATTTTTTGCCTGTGGCTGCTGCAGCTCTGCTCAGGCTGCACAGCTTGCTCTCTCCCAGGGTCCTCCGAGATGTCCTGCTGGGAGCTGCAGCCCAGGTCACATCCCCTGGCACTTCGGTGGAGCTGTGCTCCTGTTCTTCCCTTAACCAGAACCTCCTCTCATGCAAAGCTCACCCCTCCTTGGAGGGGAAGGTGAATGTCCTGCCCTGCCTCTGGCAGGGCCAAGCTGAGCTCGCAGTCGCCAAGGAGGGAGCAGCGGCACTGCCCAGGATGCTGGGAGCTTTATCTGGCTTTTGGCTGAAGTAAAGTGTAAGCCTTGCCGTTGTCTTGTAGCACGCACAGTGATGCTGACTGCCCCTGTGGTGGTGGGCGGGGAGGGAGGATGGCACTTGAGGAGGGGAGCCTGTAGGTTTGTTCATTGTTCCTGCTCTTGACACCTCCAATAAAAAACAGTTCTGCTCTATCCTCATGTCACCTTCTTACTCCCACATGGCCCAGCTCCCAGCACCGCATCTTGCTTACTGTAGCTGGTTCTGAGCTCTTTTGACAGGTGCCAGAAGGGGAAGGGATATGAGGTCTGGGGGGACAGTGGGGGGCCTGGCCTGGGAGAGGATGATCCCCATCCCCTTTGGCTCGTGATCCATTGGTGTTGGCCGCAGGGTCGTGTGTCTCAGGGGCAGCACAGGAGTTTTGGTGCTGGTTCAGGCAGGAGGGCTTTGTGCACCTTGCATAGGAGATTTATGGCTCAGCAGGGCTTTTGCCCCCTGATTTTGAGTTAGTTAGTTTGACGCTTGATAAGCATCTTAAAATTCGACCAACAGACTTGCTCAGAGTGCTAATTTTTTTTTCCAGTCTAATGATAATTAATAGAATGGTTATTTTTTAAACATACTGTTAGCGGTCTTGATACTGACTTCTTTTAGGGTTTGTACCTGTGAGCCAGCCTCACCAGCTCATGTGCTGAGCACTGAAGTATTGCCTAGAGCTGACCCTCCTGGATCAGAGCTTTGGCTTCCTCGAGGTGGATGCCTGTGGGTGACTCCTGGCTCTTGTGGGACGCTCCTGAAGTGCTTGCGAGAGGGGCATGCATCGCACAGTGCCAAGCCCGAAATAACTCCCTGGAGGCAATGCATCCACAGCCGTGGTATGTGCTGTCAGTGAGCCTCTGGGATGGCTCAGGGATGCCCTGGAGTATCTGCTGGCCTGGTTTGGCCTGTACAGAGGGCTGCTGGAGTGGCCTACGGCAAGGTGAAAGAGGGGTTTTCCTACAGTTGGAAAGGCTTCTGGGTGAGCAGGGGGTCATGGAGCACTTGGGTGCATGGGGCCCCAGCACTGCCAAGGGGCTGGAGAGCAGAGATGCCCAGGTCTGGGCTGAGTGATCAACACCCTGCCCAAGCACCAGCCCAGCCCTGACTCCACCTTTCCCATAAAGATCTCTCCTGCCTCAGTTCCTGAGTGTGGGTGATAGACGCTGAGTGCTGACCCACAGGATTTTTGATGGCTGTCTTGGCAGTTCTCAATGTTCCTGGGCACAGAGCAGCCACAGCCCCTGCTCTACAGCCCAGGTCCACCAGCGTTGTGTATTGTGCCTGTCCTTTGCTCCTGCAGGCTCCCCATCCTGCTTTTTCTCCACGAGCAGGAGGACAAGAAGCTCGTTAAAGAAACAAAAGCCACAAAAGGCAGGAGCCTCCGGTTTTCTTCCATTTCAGGAGCTGGGACTTTAAGACATAGCCCGAGTACTGCAAGATTTGGCAGCCCTGGGGCTCCTCCACCCAACAGGGAGAAATCTGAGAAGCAGAAATGACTGGGAGAGACCTGGGGAGGATTAGCTTGGCGGGCAGGGCATTAGATAGAATACGGGTACAACTGGGCTCTGCCAGGACAGGTCTCCCTGCTCAAAAACTGAAAGCTGTTGGCAGCAGAGCTGTAGCTTCACCTGTAGCTCTCACCATGCACCCACCAGGGCCATGAGAGACCCCGAGGAGGGAAAGGCATAAACACAGGCTGGGGCTGGTGGGAGATTCATGCTCTTAAATCCATCAGCCGCTGGAAAAAGCTCTATAAATGTCAGCGACTGAAGGCACGACTGAGGGAGATTCCAGGATGTTTCCAGGAATAACTTCCCACAGAAAAGCTGGGGGAGGGAGCAAGACCCCCAGGAACCCAAGAAGATGGTGAGTCAGCACAGTACAGAGGTTCTGCCACGTGAACAACTGGCCTGAGCCATCCTCTGGCAAGGGCATGGCCCTCCTGGTCTCATGGAGCTTTGCCAATTTACCCAACAGCAGCTGGATGCTGCCCAGTGAAGGCAGCAGCAGCCCCAAGGAGGTTGGCTCTGCCTGCGGCGAGGAGGTTCTGGCACTACAGGAATAATAGAGCTGCCCAGGGGGTTTCCAGGTATCCCTTGGGCCAAACCATGAAAGACTGGAAAAATCCACTTGCCTGCTGCCATCTCCAACCCCTGAGCTGGACCTCTTCCATAGACCAAGGGCTGGCCGTGGCGGCATGCAGCTGCTCCTCAGCTCTGCCAGGGTGAGTGTGTCCCCTCGACAGCCAGCGAGATGCCCTGGCACCTATGGCATGACGAGATGCCCAGAGGTAACAGTGTTATTGGCTGGTTCAGCTACAGCCACTGCATGCCATTCTATGATTCTATGATTTCCAGGGTCTGAAAACGCCTTGGTTAAGCCATGCTGATCTGGGTCTGTCCTATGGCCTCCTAGGTATTTGGCTGCGCTTCGAGTGAGATCCATCCCACAGCCTCTTCTGAGTAAAGAGTCTATTTTTATCTTTCCAGCAAGGAAGCCCAGAGTTTTGGAGACAACCTCATTTTCTTTTGCCTCCCTGCAGGACCCCTGGCCACATCCAGTGTGGGCAAGGGTTTGCTGCCTTGCGTCCCCACATCCAGCTGCCCCTCCAGCCCTGTCCTGCCACTGCTGCTGAGGGGGTTCCTGTGTGGGTGAGCTCTGCAGCCTCTGAGCAGGTGGAGCCAGGCAGCACTGCTGGCCTTCCCCTGGTCCAGGTGATAGATACGGAGCTGCTGCAGCTCTGCTGTGGCACAAGCCCAAGTAATTTCAGGCAGCCTGAGTTTGTCAAGCCACGAGCAGCTCAGGAGCCACTGGCCACATTCCTGGGGTAACTGGAGATGCCTATACTCCTGTAGGCTTAGGGTAGAAATAGGTTGAGGGGAGCTGGGGGGGTGAGGTCATCACACCCAGAGCAAGAAAGGGAGACCCCTCCAGCTTGTCTGCCCTGTACCTTCAGCCAGGGGCCAGTGGACTCCTGAGCTGCTCCCGCCTCAAACACACCACACAGGGAACCAAGTCCCAGCCTGCAGGGGCCTTTGCCAGCCCATCTCGGGACAGGCAGAAGGGCAAGGGTGCTGCCCTGCCAAACCATATCCCTGCCTCTCCTCTGCCAGCACCCTAGGCTATCCCAGGCTTTCCTGCCCCCCAGCCCCTCCACAGCGGGTGCCTGGCAGCCCTGCTCAGTGGAAGGAGGTGGCTGGAGCCTACAGGGAACGCAGAGGTAGGCTCCCAGTCTCCCTCCAGCCCTGATCCACACTGGCTCTGGGATTCCTCAGGGCTCTGTCAGACCCCAATAAAGTTGTACAAGTTCTCATGACCCCACAGCCTTACAGCAGTGGTAAACACGGGCACTGGGGCTGCCTGGACACAGAGCAGACATTGCCTCTGATGGGCCCTGGGAAAGTCTCTTCTGACCCTCATTGCTGCCTGGGTTAAATGGCTGAGACAACTCCTGGCTGGGCTGGTCCCAGCCTGCCTGGCTCCAGCCAAGCATCCTCGTGCAGGAAGGCAGGGAATACAGCCTGAAAGGTAAAGCTTAGTCTGTAAACCTGCTTTCTTGGCTATAAAGACACCTCAGAGGAAGCAATCCTCAGGGCTGGGCTGGGACTTCTCTCAGCACGTCTGGTTTGATGGGGAGGTATTGGTAATACCTGTGCTTACTGCAGGGTTATATGTCAAATCATGACAAGGGGCTGCAAAGTAACCATAGGAAGATGCTGCCTGGCTGGAGCTGGGATGAAGGCAGATGGTGTATCACACTGGGGAGGTGGCAGAGGTGGGAGAAGAGCTGCTACTGGGCTGGGTGGGGGTGGCACAGAGGTTGGAGCAGGGTTCACTCTCCCAAGGGCACCCGGATGAGGACAGTGGAGACAGCTCAACTGTGCTGCGATACTAGAGCCTGCACTGGGCTCAGTCTCAAAAGCAGCTGAAGCGAGGGCTGTCTGAGGAGATGGAGGGGGTTCCAATCCTAATCTTCCTATGCCAGCACACCTGCAGGTATTGCACTGCCAGTGATGCAAGTCTTGGAGAAACCCTGCAACACCCCCAGGTCAACTATAGCATGGGAGCTGACATGAGAGCCTTCTGGCAGGGCACAGACCACGCCTGGCCAGGCTAGGTATGTGTCAGGAGAAATGCAAATCCAAGCAACCTTCTCCTCTGACCCTGGTACCTTTGTGTGACCATTAGACCTGAGCAGCATGTTGCCTGGAGCATTGCCAAGGGCTACAAAATGGGGAGGGAGCAGGGAATTGGGCCAAAATTGCACCATGTGTCCATTGAAGTCACAGCTCCCTCTGGTGAGGACACAGCTGTAATGTGAACCTGACCCTGGGCACCACAACCATCATAAATGTTCTCAGGCAAGGACTTGCCAGGGGTGAACATGTTAGCTGGAGACTGCAAGTAGTGCTGGGACATTATGAGTTTGGAAGGAGGCACTGGTAGAATTGCACCGCTTCGGGATGGAGAAGATAATCAAAGCTAAAATCCAGCAGGGTCTCTCACAAAGGCACACTGGAGGCTTGTGCTCAGCTTAAAGAACACAGAGAGCAAAACTTTGCTCACAAGAAAGGGGCCTGCACGATGTCTAAATACTGGGAAGGGACACTGGCCCTGTTCCCAGCTCTCGCACCGCAGCGAGAGCACATGTGGGTACTTTCCTCTTACTGCAGGTACAAGCCCCAGCAATGCTGCCTGGTGCAGCAAAGCTCCTGCGTGTGTTGGGAGACCCCAGCTCCTGCAGAGCTCAGCCCTGGGGAGACACCAGCCTGCCCAGAACCT
>NW_009716053.1:0-1686 GCF_000703405.1 Apaloderma vittatum
ATATATATTCCGAAATCATCTATTGTTAGTTTTAAAGATATGGCAATAAAGGAGTCTAAATTAGCAAACTTGTAGAAGCCATAACTGATAAAACAGCTTATTGAAAAAAGGTGGCAGTAATGCACTCTATGTGTGCACAAGTACGTAAGAAAATACACAGACGTATAAAATTGCACGCACACACTCACGCACACACATCCTTCCACGCACCTCTATGCTCACGCATATACATATAGACAACAGGAGGAGTTAGAGACAAGTTAGAATTGGATTGGTACTGTGATCAGCCCTAACCTGTGCATAAAATAATGGCGAAAGGCTGGATTTTCTGCAGGGCAGAACGGGCCAGACTGGGGCTCGAGAGCACGGATGGTTTGCTTTGGAGTTTGGGCTATGTCCCTCCCCGGTCGTTGCCACGTACTCTTTAGCCAACGCGAAAAAAATAAAAAGCAGCTTCCCACGACTAAAACGTATTCAAAAATCAGTGCTCGTGGTGGGAAGAGAGTCAGTGAACGGCCACCAACAGCAGGAAAAGGTCTGGCCGAGGCAGCCCCAGTCCCCTCGGCGACCGCGCGCGCCAGCCGCACGTCGATCCGTCCCAGGCGAGCGGAATATTTCGGGGGACGGGAGACGTCCCCGCAGTAGCAGGCTGAAATGTTACTGGCCGACGGGTTTTTTTTTGGAGCGATCTGTCTTTTCCGAAAGGAAACTCTGTACACTACGAGCCGAGTGAAATGATCAAGTACATGCTGTTTCTAAGTTGTCTCCTAAACCTCCCAGATATGAGGTCTGATCAGCGTGCTCTGTGGTTAGAGGTTAAAAAGCAGATTATAAAATACCTAGATTCAGATTTTTTTTTTTTTGTCCTGATTTGGCCTAAAATGGAGTGTATTAAACAAATTCTGGTCTGCAAAAGACCAGAATCAGTTAAAGCTATGAAACAATGTGCACTACGTGTCAATATTCTATTTCACTTACAAGAAAACACTAAGTCAGCTACCACAAATTAAGATATTTTCCTGATGTGACTTTTTTTTTTTGTTTTGTTAAAAAATATGTGGAGTAAATGTGGTTTTTCTTTTTAATTCAAAGTTTCAAACAACAAGATTCTTTTCTTTTCTTGAAAATATGTAGGAATCCAAACTAGTGTGTTTAGAGTCGGTTGACTGTGCAATCTCTTAGTGGCAACTGAACAGCTACAAAAAACTTTTTTTTTTCTTTTTTTTTTTGAAAAATCTCCCCTTTTTTCCTGGTTTAAGAAGATAATAGTGTATTATCGCTCTGTAGCCATTAGATGGCAGATAAAAAGCCCCCTTTTAATATGTGGGTTTGATTTTTTTTCCTTTTTTTCTTTTTTTTTTTTCCGTTTTTTCTTTTTTTAAAGCCCACACCAAAGAGGAGGGCACAAGGCAAAAGCTGTATGAGTTATTCCAGAAACTGTGGAAATCACTTTAGGGCAATAATAAAAACACTTCAGGGTACAAAAAAGCTTGACTACACATTTCAGTTTTCTTCCTCGAAAACACGAACATAAATCGGGCTTCACGCTCCTTTTTTTTTTTTGTTTTTTTTTGTTTTCTATATGCACCTTGGCCTATGGCGTTTTTGCCCTGTGGCCCGCAGGGCGGTTTAAGTGCGCAACACGATAAAACCAGTAGCGGTCCAGTTTCGCCCCCCAGCTCCCCC
>NW_009716053.1:1723-1930 GCF_000703405.1 Apaloderma vittatum
CCCCCCCCCCCGCGGCCCGCCCCCTCCCCCAGCCGGTGGATGATGTTGTTCAAGTTCGCCGCTTTCTTTTTCCTCAAGGAGCTGTCTCGCGTGTTCCTGGAGCTCGCCGCCGCCTCGGAGAAGCCGAACAAGCTCTGCAGGGAGCTGGCTTTCTGCGAGCCCAGCGTCGAGCTCGTGCTCGGCGCGCTGGAGATCCGCTCCGAGCTC
>NW_009716054.1:0-572 GCF_000703405.1 Apaloderma vittatum
AAGACGGGGGGATACATGGAGGGGAGAACCTTTTCCCCTCTGTGTGTCGTGGGGGCATCCCCCCGATCTGCACCCCCCACCCATCCCAGGGTGTCCTGGGGCCGGTGACCCTCACCTTTGTGTTCCCCCCTTCCCCAGACATCATCTTCCCAGAGAGGACAAAGCTGAAGTTCATGGACAAGGTGCCGGCAGTGCCCAAGGTCAAGCGGGAGCCCCGATTCCTGCGTGACATCCGTGGGCCCTCCCGCGTGGCCACCGAGTTCACCCAGGGGCAGTACGGGATCCTGGTGAGTGGGACGGGGCCTGGACGGAGCCGTGGCGAGGGGGAAGCCCAGAGGGGCCCAAAAGCTGGGTTTGGGAAATCTGAGTAGAAGCTGGAGGGAGCGTGGGATTGGGCACCCCCAGGTTGGAGACCCCCGTCTGGTGCTGAGCCCTCCATGGGGGGAGAAAACTCCAAACAAACCAGTGACAGGAAGGGACCGGTGCCAAATGGGCTTCAAAAAAATGGATTGAGAGAGCTCTCTCCGTCTGGAAGGGTTTTTATCAGCAATAGTGTGGCCAGCAGGACCAGG
>NW_009716055.1:0-246 GCF_000703405.1 Apaloderma vittatum
GAGACCCGCGTCACGATCTCCGTCATCCTGCGGGGACACGCATGTCACCCGGGGCCGGAGGGGACACCGGGACATGGGGGGACACCGGGACGTGGCAGGTGGCAGCAAGGGGAGGGGTCAAGGGGGCCTCAACCCTGAAGATCGTCACCCCAGCGCATCATGGTGGCCGTCCCCAGTGGCCTCAACCTCAGGGATTGTCACCCTACGGGGATGGGGACATGGGGTGGCATCAGGGTGACCACCCGA
>NW_009716055.1:494-746 GCF_000703405.1 Apaloderma vittatum
TGGTCACCCTACAGGGCCCAGCTTCTTCTTGGAGACCCGCGTCACGATCTCCGTCATCCTGTGGGGACACGCCCGTCACCCAGGGGGACACCAAGACCCCCCTCAACAGTTGAGGTGGCATCACGGGGACAGGTCAAGGGGGCCTCAACCACGAAGATCGTCACCCCAGGGCACTGTGGTGGCCGTCCCTGGTGGCCTCAGCCTTGGGGATTGTCACCCTAATGGGATGAGGACATGGGGTGGCATCACAGT
>NW_009716056.1:0-307 GCF_000703405.1 Apaloderma vittatum
CCTACACGTGGCTCTATTGAATTTCATACAGCTGACCTGGGGCCATCGATCCAGTCTGTCCAGGTCCCTCTGTAGAGCCTTTCTACCCTCCAGCACATCGACACTCCCACCCAGCTTGGTGTCATCTGCAAACTGCTGAGGGTGCACTCAGTTCCCTCCTCAAGATCGTTGATGAATATGTTGAACAGGAGCGGTCCCAGCACCGAGCCCTGAGGGACACCACTTGTGACCTGCCGCCAACTGGATTTAACTCCATTGGCCACAACTCTTTGTGCCATACTCTCATGGATCCTTTTCCTCCTTGAAG
>NW_009716056.1:355-4029 GCF_000703405.1 Apaloderma vittatum
CAAAGGCCTCACTGAAGTCCAGGTAAACTACATCGACAGCCTTTCCCTCATCCACTAAGCAGGTCACCCTGTTATAGAATGAGATTAGATGGGTCAAGCAGGATCTGCCCTTCATGAATCCATGCTGACTGGGCCCGATCTCCCTGTTGACTTCTAATTTTTGAGTGATGGCTCTTGAGATTATTCGTTCCATCACCTTTCCTGGCACTGAGGTAAGACTGACAGGTCTGTAGCCTTCCCGTCCCGGCCTCCACCCCCGTGGCGTTCCCCCTCTGCTATCTCTTCTTTCCAGACAGCACCATCAGTGTTTTCCTTCCTAATCCCAACCCTGGCCTTCCACACACCCCACGCCCTAGCTGAGATGGACTTTGGTGCAAGACAACCAACACCACTCGCCTCCACTTTTCTCCATCCCTATCGCCTGGCGCCTGTGAGTCAGTGATTGACTGATTGATTACCAGCCCTATCCACTCACCACGTTTACACAGTTCCTACCTCACCAGCAGCTGTAGGCACTCCCTGGCTACCCTGTCATGGGAGGAATAGAGACAAGCGAGGATCTGCAGAGCTGGGCGGGCTGGGATCCCCTCACCCAAGGGCAAAGGTACAGGCAGGCGCCCAGATGAGGAGCGCTGTGGCACTGAGCTCCGCCGAGCATGCAGCCACGGAGCAGGGCCGCTCTGCTGCAGCCCCACCGGTGCTGAAGAGGTGACACATGCATTGTTCCCTGTGTAAAATGGCCAACAGCCTTTCTCGATGTTGCCTGCGCAACGACCAGAAGCTAATTAACCCTCCTGAAAGGGCTGAGGTATAACTTTGAGCCCAGGAAATGGTCCATATCTTTTAAATACCATGCAGGCATTAACCAAACAGTGCTATCAGTGCTGGCCTAAGACATGGGCTGTTTCTGGCTCAGCCACTGACCCGCTGGGTGATCACTTGCTGCCGTTTTGCCGCCCTGCCTGGGTGGGATCTGGAGTTCAGTGTCCAAGCACAATGACGCTGATCAACAAGGGCATTCACCTCAGAACGGTGAACACCAAAGCCATAAATGTGCTTGTAACGTGGCCATGTAGTGAAGTACTGACCACAACCAGACCTCTGTGTTACATCCTTGGGTTTAGGAGTAAGGAAGGATTTTCCCCAACGCGCATCTTATTCACAAGGAGTTTGTGAGATGGCAGCGGTGACACTGTCTTTAGTAGGGGAAGGCAGATTTTTGTCTTTGAAATGTGAAAAATTGGCCGTGGCTGCAGACGTGACACTGGATGAGGCAGGCCAGATAATCTGCAAAGGGTCTGGCAACAGTCTCCAGCTCCGAGCTGCAGTGGCCAGATCATGCCCCCAGGGCCACACGTAGAATCATTAGATCAGGATTAGGTTGACAGTGTTCATGATCCTTCCCCCAGTGTTCAGCTCCCTTCTCCTTGCTCATGTTCTTGCAGCCTTCCTCTACCAGAGGGCGCAGGTGTGTCCCACATTGCAATCTATGGCTCATGAAGTCTTTTTAAACCTACACAGGAGCTCTGTTTACATAGCAGTCCCACTAAAATCAGTAGCAAGGTGAGTTTATGCATTTCCGCGGACGGTGTACAGCTGTATGACAGCCATGGTCAGAAGTTATCCTTTCGCTGTTTCAGCACACAGCAAGTTTGATCTTCCCATGTTCAGTTCATTAGCCTACAGGGTGAATCCTGGTTAGGTATTAAACCACGAATTATGCAGAAATTAATGTGACCTTGACATCTGGGTACATTTGTTCAAGATTGTCAAAGCAAAGGCAGGCTGAACCAGTAACACTTCATACACTGCTAAGGAAGGTATTTCTTTCCAGTGGAGATTTAAAAGCCTGCCTTCAAGTTAATCACAAATAAGCAGGCAGATTTTGTAACTGATTTACGCCCTCGTTTCTTTTGCTAAGAGCCAGAGGCTTTTGGTCTTGTGTAAACCCAGGAGTGCAGATTTCAGCCTGCAGCACCGCACAGACAAAGGCCTTTTCCAGAGATGCAGAGGGTCTTGCTCAGGTCCCTCCAAGCCCTCCTCCAGGGTTTCTCCCTCTGGAGCAGGACGGCAGGTGGTGCTGTGAGAGACTGTTAATGTCTGAAACACTGTCACAAAATAAGTTCTGTGCAGCAGCTCTGGGCTGGAGGTTGAGGTTGGCTCTGGTTCCGCATAGCAACTCAGCACCCAAATGTGAGGTGGGCCAACACGGGGCTTGGGGCACAGCTCCCTGTTCTGACAGGCTGAGCGGGAAAGATCATAGAGTTTATGTAAGGAAAGGGCTTACAATTGCCCGAAAGACCCCCAGGTACCCCAGGGCCATTTCCAGAACGTTCAAGAAAAACAACTGCATGTGGTCATTTGGTGTCATTTCACCTTAATCTGCTTCGAGCAGATCTCGAAGTCTACACGACCTCCCGTACTGCGCAGGGCAGTCCGTTGGCCAGGTTATGTCATGGGGTAACGTGGGGCTCCAGCAACCAGCTGCCTCCCTTGGTGTCCATGCTGGGAGTTCTGGCAACATAAGATTTCCCCACGTTGGAGTATGTTGTCCTCTGCTCCTTCCTTGCCCTCCAAACCTTGTTGTGAAAAGCCGAGGGACAGGACAGGTTCTGGCACAACTAGACCTCTCTTTTTCTCTAAGGAGGGCTCTGTAATTTCAGCTCACCTTTGGAAGAACAATAATATGCTCCAAAAAACTTCTATCATCTCCTGGACAAGGGTACGTGAACTTCAGGAAGATTTTATTATACTTTCTGTGAGGCAAATCCTCATTTGCTGTTTTGGGGTGCCTTTACTCAGAGGCTCCTTTGGTCCCCGTTGCCTCTGAGCTAGTGCAGGTCTCTGGGTGTTGGAAGAGGCCTACTGGCAATTTAAACTCTAACCCCAGTGTCCGTGGGCAGATGTGCTGGGGTAGGTAAAACGTCTCTGCAAGGTCCTGTACACCACGATTTGCATAGGGGTCAGGAAATTCAAGGTTAGTTCTCACTGTAATCCCATTACTGGGTAATAGTAATTTGGCTCTGCCCCAGGCTCCTCTTCTCTTTCACTTTCTCCACAACAGGTCACTCAAGACCAGAGTGTGCTCTGCTCGTGCAGCACCACAGCCTCTTATCAAAGCAGGAACATTGAGCGCACATTCCTCCCCGTGAATCATAGGATCATAGAACAGCTTGAGTTGGAAGGGACCTTAAAGGTCACCTAGTTCCAACCCCACCTGCCATACGTAGGGACACGTCCCACCAGTCGAGGCTGCTCAGAGCTTGATCCAGCCCTGATCTTGAACACTTGCAGGTATGCGGCATCCACAGCTTCTCGGGGCGACCTCACTACCCTCGTAGTAAAGAACTTCTTCCTAACGTCCAATCTAAATTTACCCTGCTCTACTTCAAAACCTTTGGTCCTGTCACCACATGCCCTTATAAAAAGTCCTCCCCAGCTGTCCTGTTGGCCCCTGCAGGCACTGGAAGGCTGCTATAAGGTCTCAGAGCTTTTCTTCCTCTGTGAAGACAGACATCTTGGTGCAGCACCCCAACAAAACACGAATTCACCACTCTCGTTATGGAGCCTGCAAAGAGACTGAAGCAGCAGTATCTGCTGTTGTAAAACGAGGTACAGATCGCTCGCTTTTCTGTGTTCACGTTGTGATTATTATCCATTGAATGGCTGCTTTT
>NW_009716057.1:0-8199 GCF_000703405.1 Apaloderma vittatum
TCGCTTCTAAAGGCAATCACCAGCACAACGGAGCTACCTACTAGTGCTCCCCAGCTATAGCCTCGCTTAGTCACCTCGCCCCTTCGCTGATAGGCTGAGAAGTAGGTCTCCTCGCAGCAGCCAATCAGAATTTGGATCCAATTTCGACCAATAGAAAGCGGTAGTAAGAGAGTTGTGGTGCACGGTTGTGTTCTGACCAATGAAAGTCTTCAGGAGGAATTCTGCTCATTTGCATAAGAGATGTATAAATAGGTGGTACGGGGCCACTTGGCGTTAGTTACTGCTGCAGTAGCGTGCGAGTGTGTAGAGGTGACTGTGAGAGAGGTGTGTTTGCAATCATGCCTGAGCCGGCTAAGTCCGCCCCTGCGCCTAAGAAGGGCTCTAAGAAGGCGGTGACCAAGACGCAGAAGACGGGCGACAAGAAGCGCAAGAAGAGCCGTAAGGAGAGCTACTCGATCTACGTGTACAAGGTGCTGAAGCAGGTCCACCCCGACACGGGTATCTCGTCCAAGGCCATGGGCATCATGAACTCGTTCGTCAACGACATTTTTGAGCGCATCGCCGGCGAGGCGTCGCGCCTGGCGCACTACAACAAGCGCTCGACCATCACCTCGCGGGAGATCCAGACGGCCGTGCGGCTCCTGCTGCCCGGCGAGCTGGCCAAGCACGCCGTGTCCGAGGGCACTAAGGCTGTCACCAAGTACACCAGCTCCAAGTAGAGCGCCTCGGACCGACAATTTTAACCCAAAGGCTCTTTTAAGAGCCACCTATTTTCTCATTAAAAGGGCTGTACATTCAAATGAGAAAACAAGGTTTTAATTCGTTAACGTAAGTGCTTATTTACATTCGTTTATAAAGTCCCACTTAATTTCGATAAAATGTTGCTCTCAGTTTTTACGTATTGAGGATCACAATCTTTATCTGGTCAGCATATTGTACTTCAGTTAAAGTGGTTACTATTTAATTTTTATTTCTAGGTGATACTCTACCTAATTTTACTTACTATTACAGTTCTAACGTGCTATATATATCTTTTGCAATACGTTTCTATTTAAGACTATGTGGTGTGCTGTAAATTGAGGGTGAAACAAAGCTGCCATTTTCTAATCGGGGAAGGATTGAAATCATTACTAGGGGAAGCTTCCACATACTTCGTTGTAGCTGCTATCACAACATACCACTTGATGGTGCTCAAGTGGGTTTTTTTTTGTGTGTTTTGGGGAAGTGATGTTTTGGGTGGTTTTTTTTTTTTGTACAAATGAGTTGTCTGCGGTGCATTGTACTGTAAAAGAAGTTATTTATTACTAGTGATATTTAGCTTATTAACTTTACTGCTAGCACAGTGATTAATACAACACAGAAGTCCTTTCTAAAAGTTACCTTCAGCAATTTTCTTAATACTTCCGTGCATGTAATTTTTACACTAACTTGCATAGCTTCTCACTACAACTTCTTTAGGTAGGGAATATACCCTTTTAATCAAAGACAAAGTGAAGGTTAACGTTATTTCATCCCTATCTGACTTTTCATATATTTATATGTCACTAATTTTTTTTTTAAAAAAAAGATTAAAAAGCTAGCTGGCTTAGTTCATAAACTATCAGAATTTATTATCTACATCCTAATGGGCCCAAAAGTCTTCCAGCCTCAAAACACAGGCTTTCTGAATCACTCCATCACATTCTGAAATAATAAAATGCTGCTGTAGATGCAGCTCAAAACCATTATCTCCTTCTCTCAAACTGGATCAAAATAAACCTGAAGTCCAAGCATATTCTGTGGACTTTTGAGCAGAATTAGTTCATACAGGGACCACAGCATCACAAAAGTCAGCCTCTCTAGTACTGACTGTGTGCTGTTTGGTAGTGCAGGGACAGATACCAGCTTCCTCTGAAATCTGTCACCAATTTATCAAAGTTAATTTCAGCTTGAAGGCTAATGGAAACATCTCAAATTGGATTTCAGATAAGCGATGGGAAGTATTCTACTCAGACTTCAGCAGCTTCAAATGGAGTTTAGAGATCTGTTCTCCAAGTGCCTCAGTGAAAACTCTGAAACTAAGTTTGCATGTTCTGTGTCTCTATATATCCAATAACTAAAAATGTGAATAAAGCATGGTATGTTACAGTCTCTAGGGTTTTGTGTAAGGGGATGCGTGGGTCACTAGAAAGTGACTCTAGAAAATATTATAAAAAATCTTCATATTTGGACAGTGATAATGATGATCAGAAGAATTTATCAGTGGCTATTATTCTCTGTAATCAGTTGCACAAAAGTAAAATTCAGTTACGTTAAAAAGATCCTAGTTCAAAGTGTGACTATTACAGGGCAGGCCTGTCACTGGAGTTAGAGTAGAAGCCCAGTGGTGCCTTCTGGTCTCCCAGCTTGGGAATCCATAAGCATTATTTTTTTCTTCTCATCTTTCCTGTTTTTGTACGCTCTGTGCATACACTCTGTTTTTACAGAAATTTCCAGGGATTTATTTTTTCTTTTTTTGTGTTTTAAAAAAGAGTTTGTTTTGGTATCTGAAATTGTTTCTTGGCTCATGAAACTCTTACCAGAAAATAAAATGTTGTTTACTATTTCTTCTGATGTCAATATGACTGATAAGGCAATTTTAGGAGGCTATAATGTAAGCACAGCATTTCTATCTCTACACATGTCATCAGATCTGTTATTTTTCTATTAGTGCTGAGACCAAAGTCTGAAATTATAAAAGCAACTGCTGTTGAAAATTTTGTGTACTTTCTCTTTTCACCAGAGGTAAGAGCAGTGGTATTTAGGCTCAGCAAGAATAGCAAACGTAATTTAATCCCATAGAGGAATGAACAATCAATAAAGCAAACAATATGAGTATAAAGCCGTATGACAGCATATTCTTCCATCATTCATGTTCTGTGAAGTTCTTTCCTATTCAATTCTGAGTAATGTTCCTTGTATTCTTAAATCCACTCCACAGAGATTACATCATCCATCAACAGTACGATTGTAGTGTTCAAATGCATCATCTTGGTGCACTAGGAATTATGATGCCACCACCTAGACCATGGTCTGAATTATGCAGGTGCCACCTCAGCGGGCCTTGGCCCTAGGCTCCTGTTCAAAGAAGGCAGGTCACCAATCTGCTGAGTAAATAAGTGATTTGTTTATCCAACATGCAGAGCTGAGTGTCTCCAAAAAGGGACCCCTACTGCAGATCGCAACCCGAAGTTATACCCATCCCACCCATCACCCAATCTCCAAGTCCAACCACTTAACTGTGGTCAGTGAGCTCTTGATTTTCCTGGTTTTCCCGGTCACTAGGCTGGCCACCTTCTGAAGTTACCTCACTCTCTTTGAATTGTTTCCTTGGTCCTGCTTAATTCAACTTGCACCTTCTGGTTTCAGCTAGTTCTGTGCTTGAAGCATTAGTTTTATTAAAAACTTTACTCTTGGCCAGCTCTTGCAGCCTAAGCCTTCAACTACTTCAGCTTCTAGTGCTTCTGTAAACAAGCCGATTTTCCTAATTACCTTATATTATAATTATTCAACACACAGGACAAATTATTGATATGTTAGTTCCTCAGAAAGCTTTTCTAATTTTAATGGAAAGTAACATACTTCAAAACAATTAGCATTGAGGGGGAAAGTATTAACTGCAGCTAAAGAAAAAGACTTGATCTCACACACAACTTGAAGAAATGCTTCTGGCCAGTACTGAGAACATGCCTTGGGTTCCAAAAACCTGGTCTCAGGGTTGTGCTGTGTCAGTGCACAACACAGCTCACGACATGATGCAAATATCACTGGAGAAAAGCACCTGAAGCACAGGGGAATGCTGTCTAGAACACCTTCTCCCTTCTCAGCTCACATACCTGCAGGAAAGAAAGAAGCATTACAGTGAGCAGGAGCAGGTCTTTCTTCAGGGACTGGGGTCACAGAACCAGAAGCCTATGTAGGTAGAAAAAATTAGTTTGGTTTTGGGATGGATTTCTTTGGTGGCCACAAAGTATTATTTGTTATCCTGGTCTAAAGGAAATGTTGTTCCATAACAGTAATGATTCCTTACCAAAAATTGCGTAAGTATTAACCAGAAAGGTTTGTGGAGTTTTGTTGTGGGATTTTTCTCTTCATTTGTTGGATTTTTTTAACACAGGAAAGCTCAGATAACAATTCTGGATGTACTTGCATTCTAAAACTAGCAAATAAGTACCTTGTGTATGAATGGAGTATCAGGACATATTTGAATTTTTATGACCAGTAAAATCCACAGCCTTTTTGTACTTGTAGTCCTACTTGCACTGCATGTAGATTTTATACTTGAAAGTGTCATAGGGAAATAGAATAAGAGTACACACATGAAGAGTTACACTTGAAATTCGGACTTGTGGCAGAGTAAAGGATCTTGAACAAGCTTTGCGCAACATTAGAGCTATGAAGAAATGCATCCATCTCATGCATGCATCCCCCTTTCCTGTTGCGGCAAGTAGTAGCCGCTGCAGTGTAAGACATTCTGAATGCTCCACATGATACTTTTTTTTTTTTGCCTTGTGTTCTCAGACATCACATGTTTAGTGTTATTGTCAAAACTCTAACTCCCAAAATGCACAAGATGGTATTTAGGGAGGAGAGATTGCTTTATTTTACACAGAGTGCTTGATGGAAATTTCCATATATAAAGAACACTAGTAAGAAAAGGCATTGGTATTTATAGTACAAAAGTAACATAAACTCTGCGTAAGTAGTACATAAACCACAACTATCTACTGCCTCTGCCTAAGGTTCCATTACAGCAATTTCTGGCCTCATTGCCCACAAAATGGGGGTCTCAGGTGTTTTTTTTGGATACTACCCCTGACCCAGTGCCACTGTAGGGGTATAGTCCGGGTGAACTAGTGCCAAAGAGGAGGTTTGTTCTTGATAAGGAAATCGTTCAGTTGGCTGCAATCCGGTGACAGCTCAGGATAATCCTGTCAAGCACTTCTTTTAATGTCTTTAATATACGATTCTTGCAAGCGAGGTGACATTGTCTATATACTGTAAAGGAGTCTGTGACTCTTCCACAGGACCTAAGATTCAGCAAGCTCAAAAGGATAAGTATAGCAGTGTCTTTAATCATCCCGCTTAGAAAAGAGGACAAGAATCATCCTATGAATGACATAGCCCAAAACTTTCTACACATCAAATACATCTTTAATTAGGCCTCCTCCTGTGCTCCAAGCACCAGCAGACCTGACTGACCGCATCACCGGCAAACCCGGGCGCCTGGGCTCAGCTGGGCTGGCTCAGGAAGCCCAGACAATTTATCGCAATCGCTTCCACTCCCTACCTGCAGGGGCTTTTAAACTCCGCTTTTTGAAATCACTAGTACAAATCCCACGGAAGAAGCGAATTAGTCACGGGGTATAACGCATATTTATCTCCTGGAGTTTTAGCCTTAAAGGATAATTAAATGCCTCTAAAAAACCCATAGGGTGTGTATGTGTTGTACTTCACACATAATAGCAGTTTCTAAATCAGCATTTATTGACGGGACAAAAATCAAACAATGAGGCCTTGAGAAAGACAATCAGAGCGATTACCCCTTTTCATAACACCATGAACACAGATAAGTCTTTTATTCTTTTTTCATTTTTAGTGTTTTCCACCGGAGAACGCTTGGACCAAAGACTTTCTCGGCAGGAAATGGCACAGGATGTAAACAACAAGGAAGTTTCAGAACTGAGGTTTGTTTACAGCGTTTGTCTGAACTGAATAACATGAACTCTTCCGCTCACCCTATGGGTTTATATCTTGATAATGGTAACGAAAGAGTTAAAAATACTGAAAAGGAGCTTGTTTCTCGATTTACAACTCCGGGGGGAATACTCTACTCTTCCCGGAAGACCCTTTACTTTACTCTTCTCCCCACTATTACCGGGCGTCTCTTGTAGCGCGGGGCAGGGGGGCTTTAGAGGATGCCGCAGAGCAGCATCGTCCGCTCGGCCTCCAAATCCCAACTGCGCATAAACCAGCCCGGGAAGACCCTTTCCTCAAACGCCAGGGGTGAGGGGGAGGTGTATAATGGCAGCTGCCCCACCAGCGGCCAAACTGCACCGCAGCAGGACCGGCCGGGTGGGGTCCAGGGGTGCCCGGGGGGGATGAGCTGCCCCTCTCCAGGCAGCCCTGAGCGCCGGCTCCTCAGAGAGTCGCTAAGTGGTTCCATTCACACGTGCTGGAGGAAGCAGATTTCTCTTTGTCTCTTGGACACTGGCCTTTTTACCTTGTTCGCCCCTTTTCTGCTGTTGCAAAACCGAGTGAATGTTAAAGAAATTACCGGGAATCTGTCTGTGCGGTTTATAGGAGACTCGGTGTTCATACTCACCTTCTTAAGAAATAATATTTTGAAAACCAGTCTGCCCACTCAGCCTAGTTCCAGTGGACCACAGCTATGAAATATCTTCACAAAACTGGCTGGCTGTACAATGTACATTAGAGGCCTTGTGGCCCTTCGCAGTTTAAATTTCACAAAGCCCTATCATGGGTTTTCTTGGTTTGCTTTTGTGGGTTTTTTTTTGTGTTTGGTTGTTGTTTTTTCTTTTCCCAGTTAAAGGATTTTAAAATAGGGCTACATGATGCTTAAACACATTATGCAACAGGAAAATAAGAGGAATAACTATAAGAATAATAAGGAATACTATATCTACTGTACTATTGCATTTGTACTCTTTATACCTAAGCATTCATTTATAAGTGAAGAAAATCCAAAAGACTTTCCTCTTGAAAGTTTTTAGTCTAGAAGCTGGAATTTAAATGCTCGAGAAGATGATTGAGATGATGTACATGTAGCTAGAGGGTTTCACAGGACCCTTCCCGTTTTTGCTACAGTCCCCCAAGGTTCCAAAACAAAGATGGCAGTTTCTTTATATGGAGGCACAGAGGGGAGCGGAAACTTCCCTTCCCTGCAGATGAACTTATTACCAACTAAACTTTAGGAAAGCTAAACTCGGTGAACACCAGGTCCACATATATGTTAACTCACACCTCTCTTTTCCCTGTACTGGATAGCGGAGATAGGGAAAACTATGGTTATACTGAAAATAGCTCCTGTGCTGCCAAGATGATGACCAAAACCATGTCTGTCTCCATACAGTGAAAATAAAGAGCCTGCACAAGACTGCAAGGCTCAAAAACCGACAAGCTAAAACCAGAAGGAAAAAGTACAGCACCAAAGCAGAGAAATGACAACACTGTGGGCCCTTCAAGAACAGCAACATATATTAAAAAAACCCCTATTTGCTTCTTAAATCGAGCTAGGCACCCGAAAACCCCTGAAAAGAGAAGGGGGGCAAACCAGCCAGTAGAGCGATAGTGCACTTCCTAGTGTAACGCAGAGCCCGTCAGACAGGTGGCAGGTCACATGAGGCATCTCACTGAGAACACTGTTAACCCTGACCTGCCTGAAACTCTCTCAGGGCTCTGCAGTTAATCCTGCCAAGGAAAGCCAGCAGGACTCTAGCTTTGTAGTGTTAAAATGAGGTGAAATCTTCAAATCAACAAGGGGCCTGAGGTAGTCTCCCATTGACAAAGAATTAGTCACAAAGAATTCGTCGGTCACTACTAGGACCGACGGCGTGATTTCTTCGGGGTTTCATTTTGGGGTGTTTTGCTTCCAGCTTCCCCCACCACTTCTCTCTTGAGTTCGAACACTCCACGTTGTCCGAAGTTGGAACAACGATTAGCTACTCTGACAGTCTGCAACAGAGGAAAAATAATGTAAACTTATACAAAGCCTTCGGTTTATCTGATCATCTGATAAGTGCCGCAGAGCACAAATAACAGAGACTGCTTATCAGGAGACACAATACTTGCTCCAATATCATACAAACATAGCTGCATTACAAATGTACATTTTATCAAAACATCTTTTATTAAAAATAAATTATAAAACATAAATTGAATACTTCAACGAATTAGTTGAATTTTTTAAAAAGCAAGTTAGCATTGTCAAAGACACACAAACCCCTCCCAAACTTTAGGCAGGAAAGAATGCAGAAAAGCAAGAGTTAGAAGAAACATCTTACGAGCAAACAGCTTACATGTTTCTACTTGCACTCACTGAAAATAAAAGAGCGACTCAGTCTTCTATGATTTTGTGGGTGGCTCTGAAAAGAGCCTTTTTTTTCAAGTCTTTTGTTTCCTGATTCGTCTTAAGTATGTTCACTTGACTTTAGCCTTGTG
>NW_009716058.1:0-497 GCF_000703405.1 Apaloderma vittatum
TGGTACCTGTGTGAATAATTGTAATACTGAGTGATAATAATAAGTAGAGATAGTGAATATATTTGAAAAAAGAAACAGGATTCATATGTAAGTAATTTGTGAGCAGGAAAAAGAGCAAAAATTACTGACATAATTTTTGGTCTTTAAATTAAGTGGAGATAAAAACCCAGGAAACTACAGACCAGTCATCCTTACTTCTGTGCCAGGTAAAATCATGGAACAGATTCTCCTGGTGGCTGTACTAAGGCACATAAAAAATAATCAAGTGATTGGTGGCAGCCAGCATGGCTTCACTAGGGGCAAATCGTGCCTGACTAATTTAGTGGCCTTCTACAACGAAGCTACAGCGCTGGTTGACATGGGAAAAGCAACCGATGTCATTTTCCTGGACTTCTGCAAGGCGTTTGACACTGTCCCACATTACATCCTTGTCTCTAAAATGGAGAGACATAGATTTGACAGCTGAACCACTCGGTGGACAAAGAACTGGCTGGATG
>NW_009716059.1:0-14992 GCF_000703405.1 Apaloderma vittatum
CCCAGCACTGACCCCTGAGGGACCCCGCTAGGACCGCACAGCTAGAGCGTCAGTCAGCCCCACGTGAAGTCCATCCTCCGTTGCATCTGGGCTGTGGGAGCCGTCGCACCGGCACACGGGGTGGAAGATGCTACCCCAGGCGTTCAACATTCACACTGAGCAGCGCTTCTTTGTGCAAACACAACACAAATATTAAATGGCTCTCTTTTTTTTGTGTTTGTTTGTTTGTTAAACGTTTCCCTTCACAATGCAGACAAATAGCTGTTGGCGCAGTGATTGTCTTTGGCGAGCTTACTCTGGGGATGTGTCTGACAGATCTCGATTGCAACACGTGGAGGAAAATTCCGAGTGGTCTCCTTTCAAACAATGCAAAAGCTTTTCATTTGGTTTTGCTGTATTTAATTAAAATAAATACACCCAGAGGCTTGAGTAATTGCTGGATGTTTAAAAAATAAAAATAAGAAGATTACACAATTGAAGAAAACATTTTAATGCGCAAACTTATTATACAAAATGTATCAACTTATGTTCATAGGATGATAAAAATTCAGGGGAAAAATTGGCTTAAATATTTAAAAGTATATCTTTAGATCCATTGCCCTTTAGATCCTGTGCCCTCTTTCGGCATTACTTAATCCTCGTATTTGTATTCTAAAATATTTAGCTAATTATATTTTAATATTGACTCACTAAAGATTGAGTTGTATTACACGAGTCCTAATTTTTTTCTCTCTATGTGTCTGTTTAATTTGTGTTAGAGTTCTGCATGCCTGTTTGATAGAATATTGCTGCTTTTGTTTCACAGCTTCATTAGATTAGAGAGCGATGGTTATTTTGTTGCTTTTAAAAAATATTCATAGGGGACGTGGTTGCTGTTTTTTATTTTTAATAGTACAAGCTACACAAATTATCTACCAAAAGTGAGAAGAAAGAGAGAAGCCAAATCTGTAAACTTTTTTCTGGGTGATTTTATTGCTTAATCTGCACGCAGGCAAAAGCTTCCTACCACTGCTGCAGAGTCATGGTCTCTGCGTGCCTTGGCCAGCGATGCTGGGCTGCTGCCCCGCTCAGGGGTCCTCAGGGAAGTTATTTATTTATGTATTTGCCCTACGAAATGAAGTTAATTCAGTTTCCATGGTCCTCAGTTGCCTTCTGGCAGTAAGCAGGTGAGTGCTGCTAAAATGGGAACAAGTGATGCTGGCGAGATGGTCCACGGGCTCCGTCGTCTGTTCGCCAGACCTGCGGAGGGCTCTCACCCAACCGTCTTGCTTTTTGGGGAAGGGATGATGGGCGCTTTGGGAACTTTGAAGGAAATATTGGAGGCTTTCTCAGTATAAATATTGTCAGCAGAGATCAGAACATTTTACCCTTTGATGTCAGACGGTGGCACGCATGGAGAACTAAGTGGCATATCTACATATTTCAACAAAATATGCTGCCTCTTCCGCCTTCGCATTCACTTTTTAGTTTCATTGGCAGACAGATTGCGTTTTATGTCCTTTCTCTGCACATTATGCCAGAAGGTTCCTTTGCAGAAAATAAATTTATAGTTGCTCGCTGATAAAGGTCTTTCCTCAGCGCTCTTGCAGAAAGGTTTTCAGAGCCATCCTTCCCTTTGCGGTGGCGTTGCTCTGCCGTCTCTTCTGTCACTGGACGTGACAGCCTACCTGCAGTATTTTCCGTTGTATCTTTCTGTTGGATTTTTCTAGACCACAACAAGGAGAAACTGAAATTAGTAAATGGAGAATTCTTGGGTAACTTGGTCCAGGCTATTCTGACTTGAGTGATGCGGTCTCATAAAAACGCTTTTTTCAGGTAGGTGCTGTCAGGTTTATTTGGTTATGGGCAGCCTTTGTGTGTGTGCTCAGATGCATGCGTGTGCACGTATTTACTCTTCAAAACTGACATTCAAGCAAAGAACAAATCTCTTATGTTCACGATGTGCCATTGTGGTTCGATGCCAATGAGTTCTGGAGCCGTTCTGCAGTTGGCGGTGCCGTTGTCTACCAAAGTCATCCTGTGTTTTGATAACATTGCTTTTAGGTTTTGCAGTACCGTGATCGGTTTTGTGTCTGTAAGCTATTCAAGTTTTTTAACAGTCTCTCAAATCTGCCATTTTACATGCTCTCTCTTTTTTTTTTTTTTTTTTTGAATAGAGCTAGGCAAATGAAAAATAGCCTAGCAATCAGAAATTGTTCTTCACAAAAGGTTAGTATTGAAAGTGGAGATGTGATAGTACTTTTAAATAGCAGAAGTAGTCTTTGGCATGATAAAAAAAGTAACTTTTTTTGGTCTTGCATTCAGTTAAATTGAAAAAATATCTCTGGAAATAATGAAAATTCAAACTGCTTTTGTCTCCCTTGGTGGAGCATTCTGAACAGAATTAAAAATAATAAAAGAAAAGACTGATTTGCTGTAGTTTTCAGAATTCCACCTCTTGATATTTTGCAAGAAGAGCACATTGTCCAATACCCAAGCAAGAATTTTTGCTATGCATTTAATGTGATTAGAAAAAACGCTTTAAGATTTTCTTGAAGCTTACCCAGAAACAAGATGTATTGAGATGACTTGTGTATCTTAATAGCAAGTTTTTCATCTCGTTAATAAGGAGGAAATGTAAAGAATATTATCAAAATAGTCTGTCTGACATGCACAAAATGTTAAACTTTATCACATTGCAACAAAAATAAACCCGTTTACGGCTGCACAGAAAATGATTGTGCCTTGTGTTTGCCTGCTATAAATTTGATTTATTCCTGTGGTAATTACAGTCACTGATTCGGTAAAAGTTGAAAACATTTTTTTTCTTTCCACAAGCACAAGAAGTCTTCTGCATTCCCACTGCAATTGCCTTGCAACACTTTGAACTTGCGTAGCAGACATGACAAAAGGTTTTAATTAAAATACTAGCGAGGTAAAAAAAAAAAATCATTTGTCTGCTTTAACTTTGTATGTTTCTCATAATTCTTTAATTCTTGCAATAAAGGAAAAATACCATGACTGAGATAAGAGGTTGTCCTCCCTCCTTACTCCCCTCATCAGTAAAAGATTGTGTAGGAGCTCTGGGATGTTTTGCTTAATCCTACTGTGGGCTCTTGAAGTACCATTGAGATGATGTTACTTGAGATGTTGGTGTGTGGATGAGTAGGAGGGATTTAGGAGGCTTCATTCACCAGCAGGATCCTAGATCCTAGCCCGGTTAGGGGTGCACTGAAATCTATCCAACTATCCCAGCCTTTCCAGCTCCCAAGTAATTGCAAAATAACTCATTCTTGAGTTTTACCCTCTGTGAATATTCTGCAAGAAAAGACTCTCGGCTACAAAACTGAAAGGGTAGCTCAAGGACCTCCAGGAATTTTTCTGCCAAATCCATGAATTTGGGATGAGGCTAAAAATAGAGATCGTTGTCAGAGGTCATTAAGTCTTTCCACTCTTTTTTTTTTTGTTACTTCGTAATAAATATCTCATTCTCTGAAACATGATTTAAATAATGATGTAAATCAAGCAGAAACTTCGATGTAAATCAGTGACTTTGATCTTACTTTGTTACATTTCTCAAAGGAGAGGTTAATTATTAGTAGTTGGGTAATTATTAGATTGCCTTGATTTGCTGCTAAGTACAGCTTTTACAGTAAGGTTTTACCTTTTGACAACATTCTCAGCTTATATTGCAGCTGTTTAAGTATCCCAAGTAAGCATTCAGGTATGTTGTGCTTGTACCTTTGGTACTGAAATATTAGTTTAACATATATTGAGCTGAATATATAGTTGTATTGATGTCAACATTTGAGTTCAGGTAAAATACATGGAACTGTATTAACTCATTAACTGTTTTTCTTTAACTTACTGGATATGTAAATCCAAAGCAAACTTAACTGCATTTTGCTTTTTGAGTTGTGTGAGTGCTTTCAAGTTGAGGGAGTGCTTTCAAGATTTAAAATAGTTGTGAGTATTAACTGTGGATAGTGACTAGAAAATGGTTTTGGCCCTAGAGGATTTTGTAAATGGTAGATCTCATCCTCTTGCACTTAATGTTTATTTCTAGCTGGGAAAATGAAAACAAATCTTCACGCTATGTTATTTCTTAATTGATTTCTTATTTTCAGCAAATCAAGTCATTGAATTGAATTAACTGAATAAACTGAAATTAGGAAAAAAGCTATTATCTACATCGGCCAAAAGGTCAATCACTATTTAGTGTTAGTTTAGTGCATTACTTTCAGTTGTTCAGCCTTGTGATTTGCCTGTCTTGAAGGCATGGAAAGCAAATGTAGGGTTTTCTATGTTCAGTTTTGAATACTTTTGATATATAAGTTCATTTAGATGTTACGCGTATTTATAAATACATGAAGTATGTAGCGATGCTTTAGAAACATGCACTTAATTTTTATTAAGTACTTTAAGACATCATTTAAATATATGTTTAACTGTTTATTTTACTTCTCAAGGAAGAACCCATAACTGTAAAAAAGACAAATTCATGTATCTGGGAGTTTCTTTTATTCAGTGTCACTTGCATTAGCATGTCACAAGATTACAAAAAATTACGATTTCTTGTATTTGTGATTGCAAATGATAAGAACTCTGACTATCCAAAATTGGTCGTTGTGGTTACTGCACTATTCACTACTGTTAATATACTCCTAAATACCTAGTGCTAATGTAGCCTTTATAATTAATGTGAAAATCTTTGTCATAGCGTGTTGGTTACATCTGGTAGCATGTTCAGTGTTTTGTGAGTTTTAGAAGACACAAATATCTCAGTGCAAGACGGTATAAAGGTGGAATTGTAGAGTAGAAATGAAAATGTAGTGCATTTATTTTACTATTATCAATATATTCCATTTTTTGGTGCTTTATTCACATATATAAAATTGAAATATAGGCAGCCCTGAGACAGGATTTTGGCTTGTTTTACTAAGGAAAAAATAGTGTGTTTGTATTGTAAATAACTTTTTAAAGTGCTCTTTATTTTAATAGTTTCTGTTATAGCAGATCACTCACTGGGGATTATAACTCATGATAGTTCTGGTATGGGGTTGGGAAAGCTGTTTGTTTGAAAATACGCGTGTCTTGATTTTGTGAGTATATCCGTCTGCATTTAATAGGCAGCTGTAATAGATGTTCTGTACTAATGGATGTTTGATATAGTAAGTGTGTTCATCTATTTTTCTGAATTTTATTTTTAAGCTGCAGCTCACCTTTAGTCACTTGACCGGGACTGCATATTCTAGTCTGAATGATTATTGCAATTCCGGCTCTTGTCTGGGATGGGAGTGTTGCTGCTGAAAGAAAAACCTTTGACATTCATGCAGATTGATGCTACTTTGGGGATTTTTTTTCCATTCCCTTTTAAAGAGGGGGAAAGAAAAAAAGTAGCATGTTTTGTCAAAGTGTTAAGAAAGCTGGGTTGTATTTAAGATGAAGTTGTGCTGCTGGTAGTTGTTTACCAGTTTGGATGTTAATGCATTCTTACGGGTCTTTGGGCTTTGTGTCAAAAGCCTCGCAGAGAGACGGATAAACATCAGCTCTTTGGTGCAGTGGAGGACATGTTTAAGGCAACACTAATGTGAACTTGATCTAATAGTTCCTCGGAAATTTTCCTTCATGCTGGTTATTGCTTTTCTTGGATTTATACTGTAGCAAGATGTTAACGCTAGCTACTTGAAGATTATCCTGTTGTGATAGAGCTTCACGCAATGCATTGCAATGGATTAAAAAAGGAGCAAGCCTTTCCATTGTATATTTTCACAGTAATTTTGTAACATTGGTTTCTCATAACATAAAGGTCTTTTTTTCCATTACAGTTAGAATTTACTGTCCCGTGGAGTAAGCTGCTGGGCAACCAAAGAAGGCTTGAGAGCCACTAATCCTCAAAGAACAACCCTAGTCCTGCCTTCATGCTGCCTTGGCTGTCTATTGTATCTGTCACACACTTGCAAGCTTTATAGTAGTGTACTTGTTTGGACATTTTATTATTTCAGATTCACTTCTGTACCCCTATGCTAGAGGTGTTTTGCTCTTTGTTTTTGACAAGATATTGATGTGGTCTTCGCTAGTTTTAGAAAAGAATCAAAGTCCTCATCTTTTAAAATCACTTCTGTACAGGAGCCTACTTGATGTGGAGTTAAAACCTTGCGAAAGAGGTGGGGAACCACTGAGCCATGTCTGGAGAGCGCTCCTTTCTAACTCATCCTGGGCAAAGCAGCAGTAACCGTGTTCTGCTCCTTTTCTCTGTTCCAAGTGAGTTGAGTATCAACACAGGTTTTTCTTGGACAGCAGTGTCGCCATGGCTTATACAATGTGGAGAGCTGGGATTTTGAGGCCTTGTGTGTAGTATAAAATGCTCCTTCTGGTTTATCCTTGGCAGACTCAAAGGTTGGGGTGGCTGTTTAGGGAATGGCTGCTTTGGATGAGATGAGAGCTGTCGCTCAAATATCCAGTGTCAGATACTCTACATGCAAGAAAAGATACAGTAGGCTGATGTGGAGTAGGTAGTCATTCTTTTAAAGAAACTAATCCTAATTCCTAAAAATTAGCTAATCTTAATTCCTAAAACATGTGTCTTTATCCCTTTGATTACTCAGTAGCTAATGGTAGTTTATATGCCTGTCATCCCTGCCGTCTCATTCTGTAAACCTTTCGAGTTCTTGGAGACTCTGTTCACATTATGTATTTGTTTAAAAGCTCAAACTTGTTGAGGGAAGAGGGGAGATGCTGCATGGTAACCCTCATCAGAAAGGAGGTTCCTATTTCCCTCCTGATTATTTGGGCACTGTGATGAAGAGGGCAAGTGGATGGGACTTTGGAAGAGCTGGAGAACGTGGCAAATGAGATTTTTAGTGAAAATGAGTCTGTTCCATGGAAGTTGTTCATCTCGTTCCAAGCCAGAGCCTTGTTTTCCTTTGTGTCCTCTCTATTTTGAGGCAACTTCCAAGGAGAAGTACAGAATCATATAATAACTTAATAAAACCTTCTAGGCAACTAGGAAGTGAATGTGGCCTGAGTGTGCTTGACTGCTGAAAGTCCCGTCTGGTCTCTCCAGCAAAGTTTGACAGAGACTATTCCTGTTTAGTCATGGAGAGCATTGCTGTAGTGTTGTGTGTACAGCAGTAACACAAGAGCAGCGAGAAAACACGCTTGATGCTGCATCAGCTGCATGAAAAGCTTTGGCCATATCTCATTTTATCAAGCTCTTGTCTGCATTGGCCCTACCAGGCTGGCTGTGTCGCTGCCGCTGCAGTAGGGAAAAAGCCTTTCACCTGGTACGTCGCTGAACAGGATGACGTACCGTGAGAACTGCAGGCTGTGTATCGACGTGCAGCTCTACGCCTGTGATGGGAATTTGTGGTTGTTCCTGCTCATTGGACAGTGCTGGGAATGGGGCTGAGATGCTCAGCTATGTTTGGATAAAATGTTAGAATGTTAGTTGGATACAGCGGAAGAAAATTTGGCTCCCTTCCCTCCAGCAGTGTAGGCAAGATAACAGTCTTTGACTTCAGCACTCCTTTTTCCTGATCAATAGAGAAAGCACTGTAGGAATTACCTTGTTACAGTGAAAATGTAGCAAGTAAAACACAGGCAGGGGGGCTTATGGGCATCAGGGGTAAAGTTCCTTGAGTTCCCAAAGCAAAAACTTATGCCTATTGAATATCCCAATTGGGTGCAGGGACACAGTTGAACAGGCATCTTCAGTTCGCAGTTCTGACTGCTTCTGCACTCGTATGAGAAGTTTTGATACCCCTGAACTTACAGGCATCTGGGACATGAATTTTTCCCTTTGCTACAGGATCCTCGAAGAGGATCAAGCATATGACAGTGGCCCTAGATTTCATACAGGAGGGAGTAGTGGAGGTGTTGTTTCTCCCTGGAAATCCTTGGAACTTGTTCATTGCAATTAGTCATGCTTGGCGCCATGTGTTCAGAATTGGAGTGTCTTAAGAAATGTTTTGGTTTATGGTGAGAGGTTTGTTTGCTTTGTGCCCAGAACTCAACATTTCTGTGTTCAACTTGGTACTGCCAAAATAACAGATAATCTTTTACAAAACACTACCAAGGAACCAAATGTTTATCAGCTCCTTTTCTTCTTTTCTTTTTTCTTTTTTTTTTCTCCAGAAGAAAGCTATGGAGGATTAGGCAGAGACATGTGGTAGCGTTTTTTGTGGTTTTTTTTTTATCAGTCTTGCTTTGGCTAAAAAGTGTTGGGTGTTGGTGGTCTTTTGAATGGTGCCAAGTGCTCATCTGCTTGCCATCTCAAAGGGGTCTGCAAATTGAAAGGTCACCAGCACATCAGGATGCGCTTAGTGCATCTGTCTGGTTATACTGGATCTTAATCACTTAAGCCAAGCATGAAATGCCAACTCCTCCAGCTCTAGAAATACTCATATGACTCAGAATGGTAAAGAGCCTGGCAAGTGCTTGCCCAGCGGTGCCAGAAGAAAGGACGTGTTGTTTCTGCCACAGTGTTGTGTGCTTTCTAAATTCCGTGGTGCGTAAGCACACTGTGTTGGGTGAGTTGGAAACTCCAGGCCTGTCCATTGGCATTCTTGCTGCAACGGGCAGGAGCAGGCTTTGTTTTCGGCCACATGCCTGGGATTTTTCAAGTGCAGCCGTTTTGAGTACTGCTGAAGCATGTGAGATTCCTCTATACAGTCATGGCTTGGTTCTCCATGGTCTAACTTGATTTGAGTTGTGCATTTTGTGGTCTTCTGTGTTTTGTAGATACTGAAATCTGAAGTGATCACTGAACTGACAGCTCCCTTGTGACCCAGAATTGCATTTTCCTTAGAGATAATCTGGCAGTTGAAATCATAAGAGGTGGATTTTTTTTAAAAAATGATTCTGTCCTTCTGCCCAGCTCTGTTTTATGCTTTGGAGAAGCCATGATATTCTTTAGATATCCATGGAGTTTTTGCATAAATTAGTGTAAGACTCAGAAAACAAACTCACTTTGTAGTTTAGTATCAAAGCAAAAGAGGCCTCAACACTAACTCTGTCTGCGTAGCTAAGACCAGCGTAGCTCAGACGTGTGCAAATCAAATGTTTCTTCATCTTCTTAAATGAGTTTTCTCATTGATTTGCAGAATATCAGCTTGGTTCTTTGTTATACAATATACAATTTCTGCATGTCAGATACTCACCAAAGGTAACATTAGACACTGAGCAAATAATTGTTTCCTGTCACACTGCATTAGTAACTGGGAAGAAAGTGTTTCCTAATTTGTATTTGTGCAGAACTAAATATAGCTCTAGTGAAGCTTGACTTCAGCCATTCAGGTCCCTAGGAAATTCAGTGCTATGTTTGTCAGTCACTGTGAAAATGACTTTAGACATTCTTGTGTGCTGTTTGCCCTCCCACTTGAGAGTTTTATCATCTTAGGAGCTTGAACATGAGGCTAACTAAACTCTTGGAAAATCCTGATAGTCCTGTGTTGTTGCTGTCTGCAGGGACTATTGCAGAGATGTTTTCCTGTGAGGAGAGCGAGCCCCAGCTGCAAGTCCCCCATTCCATATTTAACGCAGACAAGGTTAAGTTGTCGTGTAGTTACGTGTTCCAGCAAAAGCTGCTCCAATTTTTTCACCTTAAAGCTGTTGTTACTTATTCTACTCTGTAACTGTTCTGTGGAGCTGATGGCATGATGCGTAAGATCTTAAAACCACCTGTTAAGAAATACTCAGTTTGGGCTGTCCCACTGAAATTATGCTGTGCACCTGGTAACAAAAATCTAATGTTGCAGGAGAGTGTATTGAACAGCTTGTGACTTCTCCCAGGGAAGGGTACAAGCTGGTGTCTGAGACTTGGTTTCGAGTCCATTGGCTGCAAAGTAAAACCTTCGTGCTGCACCTGCACTGAAAAGGCAGCACCGCTTCCTAAAATGATGGAAATGCCAAATGCTGGGGTTTGGAGCTTGAGTCTTTCGGCTGCCATCTGTGAGGAGGATGCTTCAGGTTCATCTCTTCCAGTGGGGCTATGTGTGAGCCCGGGCTCCAGGAGTTAGTCCCATTCCTTTTTGCATTTGAATTCGCCAAGATCAGCTCATCCTCTCTAGTTGTCTCTGCTTGACAGCGAGCAGGATGAGTGTGTTTCAGAAGTCTGGGAGATCTTACATCCAGGGTTTGTAGAGAGACCAAGACAATACTTGGACAGCTTAGGCGACACAGACTCATCCATCTGTGTCACTTCTTCAATCTTTTGTGTGCTACCAACTTGTGTGTTTTATTGGTTCTCTGCCCACTTTCATCAATGCTCTGCCCAACTCTCTTGTTACTCATGGTGCATATAATTAGGAGGAGGAGGAAACACATTTGCTGTTGCTACTATGGAAGAGGGATCCTGTGTTGGCTGTCTGCCTGCATCTGCACCTCTTACCTTCAGAGAGATCCTTTGAGGAAGCAATCTAAAGAAATCCAAAGAAAATTGCATAGGTTTGTAACAGCTTTCCTTCTGGCAGACTGAGATTTACTTATACTGTAGGATGTGACAGGCAATTCCTGGTGCCTCAGCTCTGCCTAAAGCATAAGCGATTGCTGAAAATGTGGGTGATTGCATGAGAAGCTTTCCTACCTCCAGTGGGGAGAGTGTTTGAGCTTGAACTCTCCCCTTATTGAGATCTTTGAAGTTTGGATCTTTTTAAAACTGTTCTCCACTCCAAAAGCCTACTAGTGCAGTCAGCATCCTTCCCATCTGAGACAGGCTGGACCAGGCTCCCTTCAGAGGCCATTAAAGCTGCTCGTTTCATCCTCCAGAGAGGTCGACAGAGAAAGACATAAGCAAGTAATTATTCCCTGCCTCTCCTCCCAGTAGCTGAGTGAGCTGTGGAAGTTGAAACATCATTAAATCTCTGAGCGGCACAGAGGGGCTAGAAGGCTCCGCAGCCAGGGAACATGCAGCAGAGGAGAGGGCTGAGTAACAGGTGGTATTTAGAAACTAATTAATATTTGTGAATAACAATGTGCTATAGGTAAGAAAACAAATCAGTCTGCTTGTGAATATTTATGGCAGTGGCTTTCAGCACTGCCTGAATGGCACAGTCTTTTTTCCAGCTGCCGCATCTCCTTTTGTGTTGCTCCACGTCACACCGGGGCAAAAGCCTTCTCTGCTGCTCTGCAGAGCAAAGAACGTTGTCACCTGTTCGGTGTTAGTGGGCCACTAGGTCCCAAACATTGAAAGAAATCTTTGCTGGTATAAGCCACTCAGTTTAGCTTGAGATTTCATCCCATTAGGAGCCAAGCCGTGCACAGAGATAATGCTATGTTTGAAGAGAAAGCAGGTGTTAAAGGTTGTTCTCCCTCTTAATGTTGTGTGTGAGTGTTTTACAGTAGATCAAACTTGCCTAATGTAATCTTCATAATGCTTTCATTTAAAATGCTCCCTGTGGTTTGTATTTGTGGAACTGAGAGCAGAATCTACTTTGTAGCTTGGTGGGGCGGGGTGTTCGATTGAACATATGTTCACACTGTCATTTGGGAAAGATAATAGGTTTTTAACCTCTGTCAGTGTTAGACTGAGGCATTTATGGAGCTCTATTAAAGCCGTGCCTAGGCAGCTAACCTTGCGATACAGGTTTTTCACAATTTGCCATTTTCTTGTGATAAGTTGTGGCTTTTCTTGACCTCTCACAGTGCCTCTTGCTGTGTCAGCCAGCATGGGAGCTTACCAAGAAACAAGGAATTCCTTGCTATTGTCAATGTTGCATGAAATGCTTGTGGCTACTGGTATTGTCTGTTCAGCGAATACTATCACGTAGACTGAAAAAGCAGCCTCGAAGAGTTGCAGAAGATATTTTTGTGGGCTTGACACATGGAAGCTGGCAGAAGCTGTGGTGGTAGGTTGCAGGGGTGCTGTTGGTTGCAGGGGTGCCCAGATGCAGCTGTGGGTGCTGAGCTCTTCCCTCCAGGGTGTGCAGGGGGACGTGCACCGCGACACCCGCTGGCTTTGAGTTTAACTTGGGGGAAGGTGGAAACTGTGTGTAATTTATAGTGCTAGAATCCTGTTGGTATGGTCTCCCTCTAGTCACTTTAGGCTCCTAATAACCTAAATTAGCGTGATGGAGGCTGCAGCGTGCTTTGTGGAGGAGGTTATCTCCAGTGAACTGCCATTATCACTTTCGTCACTGCCGATTAAGTTTTTTTGTTAATGTTTAATCCTCGTCAGCAAATGCCTCGTGTTTAGATGCCCTCTCCCCGTATAAGCAGAACATCTGTTTTATAAAGTTGACTATGACATCCAAAAACGAATTGGTATAAAATTTTAAATATACGTGTCAGACAAACGAACACAAAGAAGTTCAGACCATAAGCAATCGCTTCCGTGTGCGCTGGTCTTGTTTTGGCAGGGTTTGCCAGGGGTCTTAAATTACATATTAAACAGGGCTTAGCATGACTGGGAGTAGTTTCTAACCTCATGTTAAAATTCTTTGCTGTCTATCTTAATATTTCCAGTGGAGAAAACTTTTTCTGGTGGCGTATTTCCCCTTCCTTTTCTGGCAATAGTGCCACTGTGGAGTAGCTGAGAATAGTTGCCTTGAACTGGCTGTACTATGCAAATACAAAATCTCCTTAGGCTTTTGGGAGAAAGGAGGTTTCAGTGAAATATGTCCATGTGTACCATGGACAACCACGACTATGTGTATTAGAACTATAGGAAATTCCATGGGGTTTCCAAAGAGTAAATTAAAAAAGAAATGCATAAAAGGCGATATAACAATTAGAAGCAGAGATTGATATGTTTAAGAGAGGATATTAATTTAAATTGTTGGCTTACAGAAATGTCAAGCATTTTTATGCATTTAATAAAGGCTTGCCATTTAAGTAGCTTAAGTATCCTTCTCTGTATACAACGTGTCCTGGGATTTAACAAACCGCTCGCTGCTGGATGGATTTCACTCAGATGTGATTGCCATGCTTATAACAAAGACTAGCTGATGAAGGGAGGGAAAAGAGCCAGTGCTGAAATGGTCATCACGTTAGTCGTGGGGGAAGGGAGAAAACAGATCTGTATAATCTATCTTCCGTTCATTTAGTATTGGCCATTGATCATGGGCATCAAGGTGGGTGTGTGCACGCCTAAAAGGGCATCCTCACACCCCGGGGAGCCTGGCAGGAGCTGCCAGGGTGCTTCCCTAAAATTCCCACCTGAGGGATGGAGACTTGATAGTGTGGGAGAGCCGAAGGTGGGAGTTGGTCACCTGATGCTGAGGGAGAGATGCCGGTGTAGAAAATTGGGACCCTCTGTCAAAGTGGGAAAAAACTTAGGAGGTGGTGTAGACAAGGGAGCTTGCAGGGACAGAAGAACGGGGCAACGTGACGAAAGCTATGAAAAACATATTGAGGAGCATTAGATATTGGCAGGGTAAGACCTCTGGGTTTAAAACAAGAACACACTGTGAATGACTGCAGCGAACGCCGCCAGTGCGTGCCAGAAGTAAATATAGTAGAGTAAGCAGTGCTACAGAGTCATTGAAGTCAACGCTGCATAACATAAAATTGCATAATCTATTTGTTTGTGAAGGTTATTAGAGCACAGTTTTAAATGGATCTGAGTCCTTGGAAAGGTGATTGTATTCTGGTTCCCTGGGCTGAGGTTTCCAATCCATCCCGGTCTGATCTGGTGGCAGACTGCCAGCACAAGGGCTGAGCTTGCGCTTCCCCTCCTGCCAGCTCCAGCGCTTGTGTGACCGGCTCCTCAGCTGGTTCCGCTCGCTGTGCTGGGAGGAAGGGAACGGCCCTCGCCCCAGAAATGGAAAAAAGTGATCTTTGTTGTGCTGGTCTGCTCAGATTGTGAGGGGATGAGAAGAGGTCTCCAAGGGGTGTGCGTGTGAGCGGGTTAATGAAGCCCCGTGTCCCACCTTGGAGCTGGAGTGAACCAGCAGTGTTCCTCCCCTCTCCCACCAAGGATGTGGTTGATGTGTGACGCATCAACCGTCAGACCTGGATTTCAGGACACTGTCATGCGCTCTGAAAGAGTGCTGAAACTGTTTACGAAATGAGCACTTTGTAAATGATAAGGACTAAATAACGCATTCTATGCATTTGCATAATTTTGAATCACTTATCCTTCTGAGGCTTCTAGTGATTTGGCTCACATTAAAGAACACTTAACAGTGTAATTGAACTCAAGCCGCCGGTTGTGGAGCTGAGTTGACACTGAAGATAGGAGGTGTGTTTCTGGGGAGACCGTAATGTCCCTGGCACCATGGAGCAGTGCCCAGAGGGCTCAAAGTGCTCTGGATAGGGTGGGTAGGAGGCAGGGTCAGGGCTGTGAAGGGTTGGGGATGTCTTCCAGAAGGAGCTCCAGAACCAGAGCAATAGGAGTGGGAGGTATCTACGTGGTGGTGTTGGGCAGGGTCACAAGCTTAGGAGGAATTTGGAGAAAGAAACTTTTGCTCTGAGCTGGGTGGAATGGGAGGGGGCTTACCAGCTGGAAGTGCTGGAGAAACCCGTCTTTACTTTGCACAGTGACAAGGTGAGAGTGAGCTGTAAGGATGACCATGGGCAATGGGACAGGGTCGGTAACCTCAAGGGCTGGGAGTTATCTGAGAGCAAACTGCAAGAACTTGCTGGATTTGGGCCCTGACAGTGAGGTGCTGCGATTCATTTATATCGTCAAGGAAATAAACTTCAGGGTTAGGGAAAAGTGATTTAAGCTGCGGGATCAATGTTGGCTTGAAAACAAATGGATAAAAGCTGTTCAGGAATAAATGTTAGGCTGAAAATGAGAAGTTTTTTAACTATTGAAGTAGCTCAGTTCTGCTTTAGACATCAGATATGGGGACTGAGGAAGAGCATGGTGGGGTCAGTCACTGTGGTTGGAGCTCCTGGATGTGATACTTGTAAATGGAGGGACAGGGCCAGTGGTCGGTGAAGGAAACGCCTTTCCCGTCTGTGCCTATGTGGTGGATTATCATGACTGCATCATGGCCAAGTAGGAAAGGGGAAACTGTTCCTTGCTATTATGGTTTTAAAAGCATCTGAATGGAAACAAGTGCTGAAC
>NW_009716059.1:15023-63817 GCF_000703405.1 Apaloderma vittatum
CCCAGGATGAAGACTTTGTGTTGTTACATGAAGTTTTAACGTGTGCTTTGTGTTTAATCTATGAATGTCTCTGCTGTTACATGATCACTTATGACACTTATTTTTATTTTTTATTTTTTCCTAGGTATTTTTATGGCCTCTGTCACAGTGGTGTCTCAGCGTCTCCCAGGCTTTTATGGATTTATTCTGAGAACGTTGCTGTGAGGTAGGGAAACATTATCACCTTCTTTTTACAGACTGGGAACTGAGGCACAGGGAGATAAAGGTTGCAGGAGGAGTCTGTAGCAGAGCCAGCAGTCAAATGCTGATCGGCAGCAACTTCTTTATTGTCCTAATCCCAAACCCAGCTACCTGTCTTTGGCTTTTTTTTTTTTTTTTATTTCCCCCCTTCTTCTCTCCTGCTCTGGGTTTTAATAGAAACAATCTGCAAGGGACTGGGAGGATGTGTGGAAAATATGATTAGGGTTATGGCTGTCCTTTTTTTAACAGTTACTTAGGAGTTGAAATGCCTTTCTAAAAATATCAGCAGATCTGTTTATGTTAAATGATTAACATGTTTAGACTTTCAACAGATAAGCTGTCATGCTTTTTTGAGTCAGTAACTCTTTATCCTACCTGTCTAGGCTTGTGCCTGTTGAATTCTTACCCTGCCTAAGCTAATGCCGTTCCAATCACCTAAAGCAATGCCAAGAATTTCATCATCCATGCAAAGATCTGATTCATGTCAAGACAGGTGTAAAGTTTCTCAAGCACACTTATGTATAATTACTGTTTAACTTTATTTTTCAAAGGTCCGTCCAAGCCAGATAAAATATTCAGCTTTGAGCTCCCAAATTCTCCCAAAAATTGGGTTTTGGTGCCTGATTAGTGATCCCTTTCAAAAGTATTGGAAAGTTTCTGAAAGTTTCTGACACATGTGCACCCACTGAATTGTGGTTTACATCATAAAATCAAATATCATTAATAACAAGCTTGAAAAATATGTCTTTTTTTCCCCCTCCCAGTAAGGAATTTCTAAGATACGTATCCCTTGAGCCCTTCTTTCTCTTCAAGTTGGTATTTAAAGTGTGACTTTTACTACTTAAGGAATTTTCTTAGAGCTTCAGCAGCATTATAAATTATGAAAACACCAGCAGGCTCTGACAATTAAATATTTTTATTATACATTAAAATAAGCAGCATTATGAAAATGATAACATTGCAAAGAAATATTTAGTGCCATCTTCCTAATTTTACAATCTGTACAACACATACATTGGGTTACACTTAACGCTCTTTATTAATGCGTATTACATGTCTTTGTGTCCCCAAGAATGAAGCCCTAATGACTCATGAACTGTCTCAAAGTATACTAAATAAGATTAAAGAGCTGGCCAGTGACCTTAGCGTTCAATTAAGCTATGCATTACTCAGCCCAGTATTTGTGGAGCTTAGAAGGGAAGCAAAAAGTCATTAGCTGAGATGCTGATGCTTGAAACAAACAAGATTTCTCTAAACCCAGGAGCTGGTCTTGTCGCTTAAGTGGAGATCGAAGCACTTGTAGTAGGTAACTCTTTGTGTACGTGTGTTTGAAAGTACTGCTGGGGTGGGTCTGGGGAGCGGAGAAAAGCCACCTGCCAGCTATTGGCCTCAAAGCCTTTTACCCTAAATCCTGCCAGGCATGGGTGGCCTTGGGTTGGGCAATGACAGGGGCGGTAGGAGGTGGTGCTCAGGTGTTGGGATGTGCCCCCTGAGAGGTTATGCAAAGGTGGCATGGATGGGAGGGCTGGGTTCAGAAACCTCGCGTTTCACAGAAGAATGTCTTGGCGTGGCGTGTTGCGTGCTTGGCTTTCCTCAGAGGTGAGCCCAGGCTTGGCTCGTGAGAGTGTGAGCAGAAGGGCTCTGGGCTGCGGTGTCCACCCAAGAGAGCAGAGTTTGAAGACTGCATCCCCTTCTCCCACAGCTCAGGAGAGGGGAGGTGAGGGGTGGTGAGTGCTCGGGGGTACAGCCAGGTCAGATCCCGTGTTCCCCACCAGTTGCCCCGCTCCTTGCCGGGTCACCTGGCCCGTGGAGTCACCAGCATGGAAGGAGGCTGGCAATGGGCACCGGGGCTGAGCTCATCCCAGCCATGGGGTAACTCGGTGAGATGCAAACCCGGACACTGTCTGAATTACAGGAGAGTCTCTGTTGTCTTTAGGATGACATTTCTTAACTAATCACCTGCACGTAGTTTTATTCTGCTTTCAGAAGCGTCTTGGAGTAGTCCTAGGCTGGAGACTGCCAGTGCCCTGGAAGGACTCTCTGTGGTGACAAAACTGAACCAAGAGTGGTGACAGGTTTAGATGGGAGCTTGGCCATGCTGCTCCTCGGCAAAGCGGGGGTCCGTGAGGGCTTCTCAGCCTTAGAGTGCTTCTTTTCTGGTTTGTGCTGTTATGTGTGCTTTCAGCTGTCCCTAGGAAGCTCTGTTGTTCTTAATATAAACTCAGGTTTTAAGAAATAAAAGATAACAGTCTTGGTCCCTACAAAATGTGGCTGAAAGTACAGTTTGAGTGGCATGCAATAACATCTTTTAAAGTAAATCCATTTTTTTTGGAGCATAAATCAGGTAAAATCTCCCTGATCTAGGTCAGAGTTTATCTGTAGGGTTTTCTTTTAAAATAATTTCCTTAATAAAGTCCATCTGATTTGGGGGAGAAGAGACAGGGGAATCTGGAAAAAAGTGTACTTTTGCTGTTCAGAGGAATAGGAGAAGAAATAAAAGGAAGACTTTTCAGTCATGTCAGGCTGAATCTAAAGCATCAAGGGATGATATTATAGGAGAACCCCTGAAGATAAACTGTAACCTAGATTAGCAGAATACAGATTAAGTTTTCAGGAGTTTGGAAACCGTGGTGCATCCTGAAGCAATCTTTTGACATTCATTGAAACTAAAATTGTTGTATGGTTGCTCTTTCAGGGATATACAAAAATACCTAGAGCTTCCATTTGAATGTTACAGTCCTGAAGTTAATAAATTTATTAAAGTGAAGACTGCTTGAAAAGATTAAAAACTCCCAGCTCAGGATTTTTCATTTGAACTGGCTATTGCTAGGGAAATATTATATATCTTATGTGACTGTAGTTTAGGGTTCTTTTTTTTTTTATACATGCACCGTTACCACTGAAAGCTAGTCACTGGAATCACAGTTAAAACTGAGACTTCTGCAGAATTAGTTTTCTTAGTTCTGACTTTAAAGTATAAAGCAGTTTTCATCAGGTCACGCTGTGTTATAATTCTTATTTTGATTTCAAAAAATGTCTTGTGGTACCGTGTTCTAGTTTAAGGCGTGCTTTCTGTAACACTGGGTTATGTATTGCTACAAAATGTTGTCACAAAGCTTATGTGATTCAGAGGGATTTGATTGAGTGTGAATGCCACATGACTGGAACATATTAATGTAAAACAGAGAGTTACCCGTTACTTTTTGCTGTAATATGGTGAACAGTATTTTCTGGTTGTATTTAAATAACAGCCTCAAAAGGGCATTGGCTGAATTTGTTGGCATAGCCCAGCGTTCTTTATGTATGGCTATATATAATCTTTTTTTTTTTTTTTTTTACTTGAGTCTCTACAAGTGTTTTTATCTTACAAATGAGTGTCAGTGCTGCTTTAATATATTGGAGCCCAAAGGGCACGACTGCCGGCCGTTTACCTGGTTGCACATGGTGTGCATCGGAGAATGTGTGTGGAGAGGGAAGGGTGAGGTTTAGAGTTCCACATTCGAACTTGTAAAATTCCCTCCTGCTTTGAAGGTCTATGCTTTAGCTGTCTACAGGGATATATGATTTCAAAAGCCTGTTTATGAAAGAATGTCAGCAGAAGCTGGAGATGTTACAAGATTTAACCGTATTTGCAAAATCGAACATGAGCTTTAGCCCTCTGGTCTTTTTCATTTCCTTTTCTATTATATAATCAGTATATTGGTAGGTGGATTTTGTTTTGTCGTGTTACCTGTTTAATTAATTTAGCTATATGAGAGTTATACAATAAAGGTAGAATCGCCATAGCTGGCAAGTTCACTCTGTTGTCCCGCGGAGTCAGCGCTTGCGCTCTGGCGCAGTGGGTTTGAATAGCTGCCACCCCACGTGTTGTTTCTAAACCCGAGACAAGTGCTGAACTCATTAAAGATACGTGCTACGTAAGTTAATGTGCATAAGGAGTTTTGGTGCCGAGATCTCCTTTGAGGATACATTTAGCTCTAATTAACTCGGTTTCGTTCTATCTGCTATCAGCATAGGCTTGGCTGAAACCGGCCGGTATTGGTTAGACCTCTGGTTTGAAGTGGAGCCCAGTGGGACATGGTGGATGAAAAAACCTCACGCTGGTGCCAGTGCCAGCTCCCGGGGCTGTGCCGGGCACAAGCTCCGGCTGTGCTATCCCAGGGGCTGAGAGCTGCCCCGTGCAGGGACGAGTCCAATCGCGCTCCCGGGGAAACCGCTGCATTGCTAGAGAGACCTGAAAGCAGAGGCTTTGCCGAGCTGCGATTGAGTAATGGTGTGGCGGCGAACTCCTCGGACTGAAATAGAGTCTGAATTTTTCTGCTAATAGAATAACGAACAGCAGCAGAGACTTAGCAGAATTTCACGGGTCTGGCATTCGTGTCCGTTCGTACCTTCCCTCTATTCATCATTAACTCAAGGATGGTTTCCAGGGTTTCTGCTAATTACGATCTGTTTTTCAGGGGAGACAGGCAGCAAGACAGTGATTACTGATGGTTGTGTTTGTAGTAAGAACAAGTACAAGCATACGTGGGCTGGAAATATTGGATGGGATTTTTTGGCCTGACAGTGCTGGAAATCAAGCTTTATTATTATGTCCAGTAAAGCAGGTTTCACCGAGAGCTGATTATAGTATTTTCCGAGAGAAAGTTTTCACTTTATCGCTCTGGAAGAAAATATAAATCCATGTGCAAGAGCAGACTGCTGTATTTTGTGTAACTGGAAGAATGTATGGATTTGTTGCATTTTCATCACAACTAGCAAAAGAAAAAGGCTTTTTTTTTTTTTTCCCCCCTCTTCTTTTTGGTGAGTAGTAGGGGTTTGGTTCTGCAGAAGGATTTTCTAGGTAAAAACATCAGATAAAATGGATTCTGGATTTAAACACTATGGGGGAGGGGGAACCACCACCCAGTCGTTTTTGAGTGTTCATCATTTCCTCAGAATTGGACCTTTTAAAGTATTTCACGTTGGGTACACTAGAAATTGAGGCATTCAAATCAGTAACTGCTTTTGAGAATGACAGCTAGAATCTCCATTAATGTTGCATCTTCTGCCTAGGCGATCACACAGCCAGAGTGATGTGTCTTTGAGGAGCGAAATGGAGCAGTTTAAGGAGTTCCTGCGCTTCAGCTGCGGCGTGGTAACAGCACACCAGTGTGTCTAGTTCATTTTGCTGAAAAACAAAATAGAAATCACAGAGAATGATCCAAGATTGTCTGTTTTGCTTTGCATAGAAGCAGACTAGCTCTGCTCCTGTAATAAGTTGCCACGTCTCTGCTACAAGGATGGTAATTTCCAGTTGATGAAAGGTAAATTATAGCTAGAACAGGTGTGTGCATTAAAATTGTAATGTGTTTCAAGATACTTGTCTGTGTTCACAGAGGAGTGGGACTTGCTGTGCTGGTTTGGGCCAGTGGTCAGTCTAATTTGGTAGCCTCCCCCTGGCAATGATGAGGGCTAGATAACTGAGGCAATGCACAGGAAATCGTGCATTTGATTATCAGATTGGCTGGGGAAGTGTCGGCTTTTATTAATGTATCAAATCAGAACAGGCTGGTTTGGTCACTGAAAGAGTACTTTCTAAAATGCAGTTAATTTTTTTTTTAAACCTTTATTTGCAAGGAATTTATTGACACCACTTAACGTTTTCCCTTCAGACATCTCAGCTGAGAGTTGATCTAAGCCCTACACTGTCTTTGATCTGGCTCAGTTGTTGAGGTTTTGGGGGTTTTTTTGGTAGTAGGATTTTTTTTAATTATTTTTGGAGGGGAGAGGGTGTTTCTTTTTTTAGTGTTCTGCATCTCCAAAAACCCAGAGTCATGGTAGATGGATAGTCTGGATTTTTTTTGGCTAACTTTATAGCTGAAAGATTAAAATACTAAATGAGTTTCATGTAGTTATTGTATTGCTTGAGTGTGTCTTCCCATTAATTAAAATTAATTTAAACAAGGTGATAGGAGTAAAGTGTAGAGTAGGAAGAGGATAGATCAGAAAAAGCAGATAAAACAGGTATATTCAAATAGAGCCTGATGAAATTTGCCCTAGGGTGCATCAGCAACTAGCCAAGCAACCTTTGAACCATTTACAATTACCTTTTAGAAATTGCAAAGAGCCAGAGAGGTCCTGGAGGACTGAAAAGGGCAAATGTAGTACCTGCCTTTGAAAAAGAGAGTTCCAGGGAATTACAGACTAGTTAGGCTAACTGCAGTGCTTAGAGAACTGGAACAAAATCTTTAATCAGTTTCTAGGAATCTGGAGGGTAAGATGACGATAAGGACTGGGGGGAGCAGTACCTGTGATGCTACCTTGACTTCAGTCGCTTTTGACATAACCTCCTGTGGCATTTGGGTAGAATAGGGAAATATAAGTATTTAATTATATGGTAAACAAATAACTGTTTAAAGGCCATGTTTGAAGAGTTGTTACCTGTAACTTGCTGTGCAAATCGGGGGAAGAAGGGGGATGGCACGAGGAATCATGTGAGTACACCCCTGTTTGTCTTGGGCTGAGCTTTGTTTGCTGTTCTTTTTACTGATGTGGACAAGAGAATACTTACTAATCTTCAAGTAAACCCAAACTGAGAGGGGCTCAAGCATTGTGAAGAACAGTTCAGAATTAAATGGCTACAGTACACTGAAAAAAACCATTTGGAAATCTGCAACGTTAATCTAAGGAGCTGAAATGAGGAAATACGAAATGGTGAGGACGTGGCTGGGCTGCACAGCTGTGGAAGAGTGCTCTGGAACATGTGCTGGATCACCCCCTGTGCACAAGGTAACAGCTGCAGAGAGGACAACCTCCATCTGGAGTGTGTTAAGAAGACAGTAATTAAAGGTAATGGTTCTTCTGGGGCCAGTGGTGCTCAGGCCCTAGACGTGGAGCTGTATCCAGCTACGAGGATGGTACCTCAAGGAGCGTGGGTTGGCTGAGGGTATCCCTGAATGAGGCTGCGGTCTGGAGCAGGGATGAGATGTGGAGGTTGTTGGAGCTGGGTCTGATCAGCTTGTGGATGAGGAGACAGAATGTTTAGTTGCTGTCTCGTCCAAAAGATCCATCAACAAGTCAAGAAAGGTGCCAAAACCTGAAGTGAATCAGGCAGAGGACGGTGTGGCTGGCCAGGGCTTGAAGCAGGAGAAATGTGAGCAGGGGCTGAGCAGTGCTTCCTGAGCCCCGGGGCGGGGAGGGTCACCCACCCCGAGCGAGTGGCTGGGGTGACACAGTGTCCTGCCCTTCCAGGGGGAACACAGGGAAGGGGAAATGGGCAAAGTTCACGGGATGCAGCAGGGGAGGTTCCAAAAGTTCAGCCTGAGAGTGGAAGAACGCTGCAACAAGGGTCAAGAGCTTGTGGCATTTCCCCCTTTGGAGAAACTAAAAAATCAAGGCACTGGACAGTGTAGTCTGACTTCAGAGTTTTCCCTGCTTTGAGCTCGGGTTTGAACTGGGGACTTGCAGAGACCCCTTCTCATCTACTTTAAACTGCTCACATCCTCTTTTTCTTCACCGGATTAATTTTTTGCGTGATGGGTCTCTTAGGTCAGTGGCAGTGCTCCTGCAGGTAGTGTCAATCAGTGATTCGTGAGGACCAGGTATTACTGAGATTGTTTCCATTTGAGTAGTGTCTCTTAATAACATAAAAATGTTTGTTTTCTCAATTAGGCTTTGAGAGGAAACACTGTAATCAAATGTTTAAATTTCTTCAATGCTTCAGCATTTTCTTTTGTTGGAAGCCCCAGTGCGTTTTCTAGGACGCAGATGTTTAAATTCATAGCCTTTAAGAAACCTTTGCATCAAGTACACAGATTCAATTGGGTGCTCCAAGTAAATTGTTGCCTTGTAATACAATAAACATGTACCTAATCAGAGAAACTGATTATTTCCCATAACAATAAATAGAAAACATGTGATCTGTGACTTCAGCATCTATTTCTTGTTTTCTAAAAGTAATAACTGCGAGCTTGTAATAGTGACATGCAATCTGTAACATGCAGTGGTTAAATATTAATATACATTGGCTGTGTTTAAAGATCAAGAATGGCTCTTAGGTAATGAAATATTAACTCTTAAGCCCCAAGTTTTGGAAGGTGACTTCCAGAAGGGAAGCGTGTTGCTCTTCAGAATGGTGGTGTGTTGCATGAACCTCAGCAACAAATCAGTGCAATTATTTTTCCGGGTTAGAATATTGAGAAATCGACAGTAAGGTTTCTCTTGAGGTCTGATTTAATCACTTAAAAACACAGCCAGGCTGCCTGACAGGTGATCACATAAAGCATTCCCAAAGACTAATGATCTGTCTTGCTCATCTGTCCCCATTTTCTTAATCATGCTGATGAGTTTTTTCATTTTGGCTTGGATTTGAACTGGTGCCATTAAGCTGGCAAGGCCACCATATTTAAAGGTGCGATGGTCGGGGGGTTATTTCCCATGATAGCTGTGACAAGTCTGTAGGGTCACATCGTTGTGGAGCTGCCCCATCCTCCTTGTTGGGACAGTCTCTCCTGGCACTCGCACGGTGGCGTGGAGACTTCAGGCCGTGGGTTTGATCTTGATTAGTTGCATTAGATACTTGTTCTCCTATTTAATATTTGTTAACGTGTTGTAAATGGCTACAGCGTGAAATTTTATGGTGTCCAAGTTTGAAGTGATTCCCACTTGTTGGCTTTCTTCCACGCTGTTTCTCATGGTGATTCTGCTTTGCTGGCCAGCCTGCAGGAGTGATGAGCAGAGCTTTCTCCCAAGTTTTACTTTGTAGTTACTAACTCTAGATGTCAAATGCCATTTTCTGCTGTTGTAAAAGGTATTTTCCTCAAAGTTCTGTTCCACGTGCAGTGGGGTTGAGTTTTTTGGAAGTTATCTCAGGAGCATGAATTACTGGTGTTACTGGCGTTGGAGACCCTAACTGATGAGGTGCACAAAGAAGAGGGGCTAATACAATGCATGCTACAGATGTTACGACAAGAACATCATATTTTTTGCTGGATAGCAGAGTGACTGATTGGCTGTAGACATTCCCGACACTGCCTGACAGAAAGGGTTATTTTATCTGAAAACAGTGCAGTTACAGATGAGAGAGCTCCTGAAAAACATCACTCACTTTTACTAGCGACATCCATCACTTCCTAATTATGGGCGCCTTCAGGTGGAGAAACAAGTTCTTCCCATTGCTCCTCCGGTGCTTTTCTTGTCACTGTGGCAGCAACGTAGGGTTAAAGTCGGTCCTTTATTCAGGGGCAGAGGGACATGTGGATTAAATTAAGGCACATCAGTGTCTGTGTGTGTTAGATGGGTGTCATGCTGTTACAGGAATGGCAATGGCCAGCGACTGCAGAGAATGAATAACTCTTTGTAGCTTAACTACCTACTTTGAAGAACAGAAGATCTGTAAACTTTTTTGTTTGGAAGTCAGGAGTTTTCATTGTCCTTTGGAAAGCTGAATCAGATCAGAGCAAGTAATGAGTCCAGTGAAGAGGAAAAACAAAGAAAAACGGGAGAGAGTCTCTGAATCTCACATTTCCGACACATGTGCGCATTTTGGGCAGCAGGAACGTGGCTCCCCTGGATGATTCAGGAGCTCTCACTCCTCTAAATGTCCTCGGAGCCACCCTGGCCATGTCACCTTCTTCCCCTGCCAGCTGCTGCCTCCAGGAATCGGAGAGGGCCACAGCGGCTGGGCCAGGGCCACCACCAGAATGGAGACTTGAGTGTTTTCTTTCTTTTTTTTCCAAATTGGCCTGATTTTTCCCTGCTGAATTTGTTGGTCATGGTACTGTAGTTGACGCTTTCTCATAAAGCCATATGTGTGTTTTGGAAAGCCATACACATTTTCAGTGCAGTCCCTAGCTTTGCCTAGAGATTCAGTGCAGACTCTAAACCCTTTGCTGCTTCCTGGCATCAGAGCAGATGTTGGCAGCTGTGGCCATTAGACAGTATTCTAGTTGATTGGAAATTGTCATATCTGTGGGAAGTCCTTTGGATGGCTGGGTACCTTACACTCTATATTTGTTTCAGCCCACCTTCTACATGGGACTTGGATTTCCAACTGGGTTCTTAGGAGATTTATTTTCCTTTGCAATGCTAAATAGTTCTCTTGTAGTCCTACAGCAAGAGCAGGGCAGGAGATTTCCTTTCTCTGTGTGCTACTGTTTACATACAGATAAAAATAACAGTTGGTTGAAGTATTGTTTGTTTTTGTGTATAGACATGCTGCGTGCTCCACCCATGAGCATGTGCCTCTGCCTAGATTTGGTTGTGTTTACTTTGTGCGGCCCCTCGATCAGACCACAGGGATGGAGATGCTGAGGAGACCATGGGGATACAGTCAGCATAGGTGCCTGTGTATTTGGTGTGGTCGGGGAGGAATACACGAGCGTTTGCAAAACTGTTGCTTAATTCCAGTGACTCTGCAGATGGCAAAGTATTTACAGTTGCTGAAATGACCTGTGCTGACCTGTACCGCCTTTTTTCTTTGAAGAGTAGGAGCCTTGTACCCCTCCCCTGACTGCCAGTAATAGCAGTAATTAAGCACACCAGATAATGACAACAGACCTCGTGCACCTTCTGCTGCTGAGGACACTGATGTCAGAGGTCGGGTGGGAGTGCCCATTGCTGTTTCATACCAGCCCTCAATTTAAATGCAGGCTCAAGGTTAAAACTACAGACCCTAGATAAGGTGAGAGTGGATGACTCTGTTCCCCGAGTACATCCCTGGCTTTTCTTCCTGGGAAGTGGAAGTAGAATGGTCAATGTCCCCTTGAACCAAGTTGGTATTTTATTGTTTCCCTTAAGTCCTTAATTTTGTACCACTATAGCAGGACCTCTTTGCAAGAAGACCTGAAGATATCGTCTGTTACTTCAGATATAAAAAAGGAGTGCAGACGAGACAGAAGTAATTTGAAACAGAAAGTGTAAGCGTGGTGACGCTGCAGTTTCCAGACCTCCCAAAGCTTCACTGGCCAGACGCCCCAGGCACGGGTTGTGGATGAGCATCACTTGTGGGTTGAAGCCTTAGAGTTCTGGAAACAGCTCTGGATATCTGTCATATGGGGTAAAATCCCCAAACGCTATTGAAGTTCTAGAGAAAGAGATGAATTGCACTGATGGCTATGTTTACCTTTTCCTAAAAGTATGAGTCAAAGCTTAATTTACTGGGGGGAAAAAAGCTCAAAAACTTTCCACCCCAGAACCTGAAATACCCCATGCCCGCTTTTTTGGAGTCTGAAAGACAGAAATGGATCATTATCCATCAACTCCCTAAAGATTAATGTGGGGAAGGTGGTGCCAGAGCAAAAGCTTTTGCAGGGGAAATGTGGGAGAGCCCATCTGTCAATATTGTTCTTGCTGCTTTTCGAATGCTTTTACAAATTGATAGTCTGGGACTTGTCTCTGCTGCAGGTAAAGCTAGTTTCAGGCCCTTGTGTGCTGATATTTTATTGAAGTGAGACATGAATGCTCCAGGGGAAAATGGCATTGTGAGATAAAGGGCTCTTGATACATACCTATAGCTTAAATGTCATCCTACAAAAAAAGGAGATAAAACAGGTGTTAATTGTAAAACTGTATGTCCTTTATGTTTTTTTTTCTTATTAAGGTTATTTTATCTAATTCAACATATCTGAACACATATAACTTCTCTGTTTATCCATCCGAAAAATGTTTCTTTGGAACAGTTTTGTGATTATGCAAATATATAGTTTTAATAGAATCATAGAATGGTTTGAGTTGGAAGGGACCGTATAGATCATCTAGTTCCACCACACCTGCCATAGGCAGAGGAGAGAGTAGATTTAGTAGTAGATTGAGAGAGAATATTTTTTTCCAAGATTAAGTGTCTGAAGTAACAGTCGATTTTTATCATTTGTTTTGAAGGAGAGAATTGCAGGTACACATTTTCTTCAAGCATTAGATAAGTGGTCTGACTGGAATAGCAGTTTTAATCTCTTTTAATGATGTTTTTCCAATATGAAAGGGACCAAGAGATGCATAAGTCTAAAGGTCTACTGGTAATTGTTGAAGTGATGGGAGTTGTTTACAGAACATACAGTGACTGGATGGTTGCCTCTCGCTAAGAGTGTAGACACGACCTTTGTTCTTGGTTTGCAGTATAATTAAGGAATACGTGCCTCTGTGTGTTTAAAAACAATAAACCCACCCCATTGGCAGGCTGTGAGGTATTTAAGGATGGCAGATATGGATGGAGCATTTCAGCGAGTGCTGGTGTTAACTGTTTTGTTATTTACTGATGTTGTGATGCCTTTCTCCAATGCAACTATAATGAGGTCAGATCAAATCTTTTATTGTTACTCATACCAGTGAGGTAATGGCTTGTTATCTATAATAGGTGAAGCTGTCGTCTTTTTCAGGTGATACAAAGGAAAAACTAAGAAATTTTAGCCTGACCTACCTTTTGCCTGCAGTACATGGCAAGACTTCAGCAGACTTGTAACAGAGATATTAAACAGACTTTGCTTTTTGTTGTGCTCTGCTAGTAAGGCCATGTGCTTTCAGTATGCATCCAGCAGTAGAAACTGCAGAGAGGAAAACTGTAAGTAATTCACTTCTGAAATCCTTCAAGACTGACTCTTAATCCTTTGTATTGTTCCTTAATGCGCGATATTTCTGGGGCTGTCAGGGTTAATGCTGGTGACTTTGGACAGACCATCTTTCTTAATCTTTTGGGTTGAAATATTACAGTGGAAGGTTTCTGCTGCTCTGATGTTTCATGCCGTGTGCCTGCAGCTCCCTTCTCACGGGTGGGGCACGAGGAAATGTGTGACGTGTGGCAGCAGCAGATTTTAAAGGAGCAGCCAGGAGCTGCCTGAGGGTTTTGAAAGTGAAAAATCTCATGTGCCGGATGCCTTTCACAAAGATGCGCTGCTGGTCATGGAGAAGCGATTTCGCTACGCCCAGGGCAGCCGTGAATCTTGCCAGCGAGGTGCTGGGGTTGGCAGCTCCCTGACACTCCCCATCTCTCTGTGTGCCCAGCGTGCTGCCCACCTCTGCCTCAAGGGACGTTTTACTCTCACGGTGCTGACTCCCTTTGTCCCACTTTACTCCCTAGCAGGAGCATCCGAGCCCTGCGGATGGATGTGATGGAGAAGGGTGCTCACTGCTGCTGGGGTGGACTGGGTGTGCTGGTGCTTAGGTGGAGTGGGCACGTAGGAGCGGTGCTGGTGAAATGTCCCCATCCTCAGCCCTGTGCTCACCAGCGCTGTGCTGGCTCTGCAACAGCCGAACCGTGGCGGCCCGCTGTCTATTTGGGACAGGATTTCTCTGGCACAGTTGAATTAACGTAAATATTTCTAATAATGTGTGTATGTGCATAAATACATATTTATTTAGCAGCTTAAGCGATTGAACCACAAACTGCAAAGGGAGTAATGTAATGCCTTTTAAACAGAGGAAGGAAAGCAGGGGAAATTTCTTAATTTAACCACTTCTAGCTGGATTGTGAAACCTGATAAACAGCTGCCTTGGAGTATGGGAGGAAGAAGACATTGCTAAATAGGGGGAAAAGCCCTGAAAACAAACACCCCTTCTCAGCCCGTCTTATAGCAGGATATCAGCTGGAAAGAAACCTAAACTCTCTGTAAGAGGTTAATCAATAAAATTATGGGAGTTGTTATTTTTTCACCATCCAAACAGCCTGTTAGCTGACAACATGAGAAAAAGCTTCTGGTATGTATTTTTTTCATTTACTCGTGAGGAAGGAACTCAAGATCTACTGTCGGTACTGTGCACTGTGATTCCAATCTCCCTTTCTAAGGCCCGATGATAAATAGAAAAATGACGACTTCAGGGGAATTGATTGAAGAGGAAACATATATTTTTAATTACATTTTTTCCAGCCCACTTGGAGACGTGAAAATCTAGCCAGGCATCTTTCTCATCTCTCTTGTTACTGCCCAAGATTAATGCCCAGACACTTTTAAAGGCTATTAGTACGAGGAACAGAAGTTAAAAGAAAACAAAGTCCCATTTTCAGTTGCTTTCTCAGTTATTCATTTTGGATTCAGGGCATGAACAACTTGTAGTTTGCCGTGGGGCTGAGCTGCAGGATCAAGGCTACAATGGAGGCATTGTGATCACCTTTCTCTCCCCACCACCCTGCGCAGTCAAGTTGAAATCCTGCTTTTTGGCATCCAAGCTGTTGCTTTGGTGACCAGTTATGACTCCAGAAGTATACATTGTGGTCTCTCTGAATAGCTGAAAAAGGGAAAAGATAAATGTGTTCAAACACAGCTCTGTTTTGCAAGCCTTCAAGGTGATTCAGAATAGAGTTGTTGGCGTATTTGATTTAACGTGGTATATCACTGTGGTGTTAGGAATTCAAATGTCAGTGTTACAAATCCAGAAAACATAATTAAAGGTGATTTAATACTCAGAATGCTGTGCCCTTTACATATACATTATAATTACCTCTAATTTTTGGTAGTATGGAGTTCTGAGTTTCAGTAAGCAGCACTGTTTCTCTGCAATTATCTAATTTTAGAAATAGTTATGTGTTAATCACTAAAACCTTTGTTTTCTAGAAACCTAAGATGCAATCTATAATTCGGGGATTAATGGATACATCTCGTGCTCCTTGATCTTATTGATGGTGCTGAAAGTCTTCATGTGAACCCAACAAGGTTGTATAAAGTATTTTTAGAGTGAATAGGGAGCTTTATGCCAGTGACATGGCAGGAGTGAAAGAATGAGAAAAATGATAAATCCTGTAAACACTTGGATATAGCAGCTGCTTCACAGGCGAAGGAAGAAAATGTATGCAGATAGAAGAAAAATGTGTCATTTCGGGGGAAAGAAGTCTCTCGTGATGGCTGGGCAGCATTTTTATTTTCTTTGAATCCTTCAGCAGTGATGTTTGCAGGATTCATTCGTTGCTTCCCACGGCACTTAATCTCCTCTGCTCTGCTTTGTGTGGTTGGTGAGGTCCTTGGGTCGGTGATGTCTTTGTGTTCAGACACCCCTGTCCACGCCACTCGCGCTCACAAGTGACAACTGTAATGATTTAGTGACCGTCTCTCCCGAAACGCGCTGATACCACAAATTCCTAATGCCCATCGTGGGCTAATAGGAGCATCTGTTCTCCATGCTGGGTAGACTGCTTTGTTTGTCCTCCCCAAAGATTAGTGTTTATATTCCCTGGGTAAAAGAACAAGCACTCCAAGCATGTGTTCAAAGTGAAAACGCTTGTAGATCTGGCAGGCAGTACAATATCACTAATAGCAGCAGATACTTAAGTAGCCTATTTTCATAATCCCACAGGTAGTTAAGAGCATTTTCTCCTACTGGGAGACTATCTGTGCCTCTGCTGAACTGCTTGTCAGCTATCACTACTGTGTTTATGACCTTAATAGAGTTTCCCGCAGTCATACCAAGATATAGTAGGTCCTGTGAATATCCATATTTCAATATTTTGTTTTGCACTTAGTAGTAGCACTTCATATTGGTGTAGATGAGATATTTGGGTCGCATCTGTGCTGGTAACACAGGCCTTTCCCATGTCCTCAGAAATGTTCCTTCTTTGGTGGTTGGTCTAAATTTAGACTAGCTTTGTAGTTGCATTTTGCTCCTATAAATGAGACTATTCTCTTGGGCTAGACGACATCTGCTACTGAAGTAGTACCTAGGGCAGAGTTAGTAAATCAGCCATTTCAATGCATTTTCCCAAAATCTGGTGTGTGGAGGAGAATAGATTGACAAACCGGTAACTTCTCACTGGGGTTTATGGAAATTACTAAGTCAATTATATAGTGCACAAAAGCTGTACAGTGCAGCTTGTTTTCTTTTCCTTGTATAGTTTTTAAATACATGGTGGCAGTTTTGAACTGGGAATAGCATTTTAAGAGGAGACACTTTGGTGCCGCTGTGAGCACAAATCACACGGTGCTGAAGAACCAGATTGTGTAAAGAGGGTTTCAGAAGCCGATAATAAAGACAGTACTCATTGGTGATATAGGAATAACAAGTATGTGACAAGTCAGATTACGATCTCATTATTTCAAAACAAAAGTTACCTTATTCTTATTTTAGTCAATAAGCCAATCTAGCAAAATGTCAAAGTTTTTGGCCAGGAAGGATTAAGCCTTCAGAATTAAACATCTGTTGCTGAAATCTGAGCCTCTGATCTCTCTATTTAATCACTTGTAAAGGAAGAGAGAAAGAAAATATTATTTCTGCTTACTTTAGCTTTTTCCACAGTTACATCATTATTTTTTGCATGTTAACCAGTAATTTGTAGGCTCTGTGAGCTGGGCTGGGGGGCACTAATGATGGTGACTTTGTAACACTCTATTAAAGCTATATAAAATCAAGTATTTTGGTGGGGTGCAGCCTTATTGCCTTGAACACTTATTGTCCAGAAGCATCATCTAAGGATTGGATGCAAACCATGTGCTGCTTACATGGTTCTTAGAGTTTTCTGATGAACACTTTGCACCTTTTCCCAGAATAAATGGGAAAATGTTTATAGAGGATTCAAGAGTAGAATCCACTCTCCATGGGCCGTTCTCTGTGGTTTTCTCCAATTGTTGAGGTCCTGTGTTGCCTCTGCGCTGCCAACAGCTGTGATTCCCAGGTCACAGGACAGGGTAGAGACACCGTCTGTGGTCTAGCTGAGAAATGAGAGAAATCCTCAAAGGTATCTTTTCAGAGAAGGGCTATCCTCATTAATAGATCCTTTTCAGATGGAGCTGTGATGCTTGAAGGAATTCAGTGCAGGTGAGTTGTAAATCCTCAAATCTTCAGTGTCTGTTTTCAGTCAGTCTCTAACAGAAGATGAGGAAGCCTGTGGTAGTGACTGGTCCCAAAGAGGAGTAGAAAGTCCCGAGTGTTGTGCTAAAACTCAACACTTATCAGAAGATTCTCCTTCTGAAGAGCTGGCAAAGGCTTCAGCCTTCTGGAAATTTTGATGCTGAAGGAGGAGCACTGTACCGGCTGTGGACAAGTGCTGGGGTACCTTCCTTAGTGGTTGTTTTCCGTAGAGGATGTAAGTTTTAAGATTTTTTTTCTGGTGTTACTGAAATATAACCACAGACCCTGGGTGGGAAATTACTTTGCAAAAGAAAATCGATCAAAATACTGCCTTGAATTTCTTTTTTTTTTAGAGGTTAGGAAGTACTTTACAGTATGCAGTAGTTCAGCTGCTGTCTGTAGTTAAAAAGGTTTCCTCCAGAAATTGTCTCTGGGCTCCACCAGTCTCTGCTCATCTCCTCCTGCTTTCTCCAGACCTGCATTGTCACTAGCAGCCGGGCAATAAATCAGAAGTCTGCCTCAAGTTAAAGAGAATTGTGTTTTTTTCCTCCTTCTTGTTTACTTTTAACTCAGATTGGTTCCCTGTTCCAATTCACTGCACAAAACTGTATTGACGCAGCCGGGGAGGTGACTGGACTCAGGCACCGTGACTGCTTAAGCCATCACTGTTGCTGAAAGATGTGCTTAACAAATTACAGCCTTGGTTACCAGAGACAATGTGCTGGAGTCTGTTGTGAAAACTTAGACTGTGTACCCCGGGGTAGCAGTGATCCCTGCTGATGTGCAAGAGTCCTCTACTTCGATTAAAAGAACCTGCGATGGTTTTGAAAGGATTGAATTAAAAGTAAAAAGTCTATAGTACGGCACATTGTTAGACTCTCAAAGGTGTATTAGTACTGACCTGGTTTACTCAAGTTTTGTGACTACAGAGTCAGATCCTTTTTTATAAAAAAGTTCCTTTTATTTTTTTCTGCTTTGTAGATGTTGGGCAGTTGGCTTGCAGTTGTGTTCTCAGTGACTTGTCAGTGATGTTATCACTTAAAGCTTTACGGATGAACCCTAGGTTTGTCTTCAAAATATTTAAAGTTTAAGTGGGGATAATCTCAGAAGAGATAGATATACCGGCTCTGCAGTGAAGAGATGCGGTTGATAAAATTTTCAACTTGAAGAGGTTTTACAGTTATTTTTTTCCAGAAAACGCATTCACTGATGACTGGCTTGAGTTCATATTGCCAGTGTTATCCAAGGAGAGAGCTGGTCATTCCAGGAACATCGAATGTTAGTGGTTTGAGATGGACTGTGAAGAGTCTTGTTGTCCATTAAATCTCTTGGAGGTCATCAACTTAATTTCTTTCAGAGGACTGGAAGATGATGGGAGTTAGTTAGATTTTTAAACCTTTTAGTTGGCAGAATACTTTTCATTTCATTATCAAAATTGGAGTGATGAATAATACTGAAATCATGTTTGTCCATATTAAATGGAAACTGGCTGATTGTGCCCTACTCTTGAAGTAGGGGTCATGTTCTTTTAACTTCGAGAGCAGATCTATCCTGAATCACAGATTACTAGACTCATACATGTGAGAGGCACCTGGATATAGAAATAGCATACATTTTATTCTGAAGATTTTCTAGCATAAGTAAACTTAGTCTTATAGCTACGTTTTTATTAAAAATTTCAGTAGAAAAAACACCTTATCTTCACCAACTCCCTGCTCCCTCAGCACAGTCATGCTGGGCCTGATGCTCCTGATGGTGAGATTGATCATTAAAGGGTGATTTTTAAGTTGTTTGTATGAGAGAGGTCCTACTGTACTCTGTAATACTTTGCTTTTTGCTTACCACCTCCCAGCCAAAGATCTACCTTGCCCTGCAGAGTACCAGCCCTGCCTCTTGTTTACAGATAGCAGAGCTCAGGAATGCAGAAATGGAGCAGCCTGTTCAGTACAAAGGCATGTCTTAAAAGAAAAACAACAGAAAAGTTAAAATCTTGTATTTGGGATTGGAGGGTTGAGACGATGCCTTGGAATTAAGGCATGAAGTCTTCCCTTGGGAGAAGCCTGTGGTGCAAGGATGTCATCACCATTACCCATCTTATTCACAGTATCGTGCCATCCCCCTGAAAAAGAGGTTGGGCAATAGTATTTGCAAGTCGTTAGGCAAATTGTCTTTGGTTTTCCCGTTCATTAGAGGCAGGGGAAGACTGTTGGATATTTTAGGCCTATGTTGTTATGTGCCTGTGTAGCATCAAGCCAACGGTATCAGCCAAGAGCAACTGGAGCAGCATTTTCAAATTCTGTGGGCAGTGCAGGAACGCCGGCGGGCTTTGTGGGAGAGCACCAAGGTTCTGCAGCCATCGCTCCCTGCCATGGGGATGCAGTTTCTTTGGTTCAGTTAGACTCTCAACTCTAGTGTCCAGGCAGTGCTGATGTTGTTGAAACAGCAGATTTTAGAGTAAGATTCAAGGTACACTTTTTTTTTTCGTTACACACAAGAGGCTGTAGCAATTCTGTGTGAGACGTGTAGGAGGATGGGGGAGAATCAACATTTGCTAAACAGAAAGGGATAAAATCTGGTGGAATAACAGAAACTTTCTGACAAGCTATGAGAAAGGCAATAAATAAAAAATGAACCTCCTCAAACCTGAAGAAATTGGCAGGGAAAGGGGGAGAGGAGAAAAGGGATGCCACAGGATCTTTTTACATCTAAAGTCAGCTCAGCCAGATCAAGAAGTTGTGCTCACACAGCCCATATAAGCGTCTCTGAATAATGTGTCTCTAAATATTCTGATCATTAGATTGCTCTTTTGTGTGTGTATGTGTGCACATAACAGGAATTTTCCAAAAGCATTCGGTCACTGAGGCATGTGGGCTGTGCAGCAGCTTGGCAAGCGCTGTACTGGCTTCTCAAAGTTATTTTCTTCTCTCTAAGCTGCGGATAAAAAAAATTAATAAATTATTTTGACTGTGGGGCCCAGGCAGTGTAAAGGTGTCTACAAAGCATTGCATAAACCATCTTTACCTATAGCTTATTTGGTTCTTTTTTGGTGCGTGTCAGAATATGTTTATTCTTGTAAGGCTACGTGACATCATCCACTTAGCAGGGAGGTGTAAGACAGCAAAATAATGTACGAGGCTGGTTCCAGCTGTCTGAGGGGTAAGCATTTTGCTGAGCGTGAGTGGAACAAAACCAGCTTTAAGAGTGGTTGTTTTTTTGTGTGTTTCACTGGAGGAGCTGTTAAAAGTCTAAATTACAGTTTTCCTGATGGCTGTTTGAGCAAGGGTGTAGCTGAGAAGCCCGCTGTGTGTGTGTATCCGTGGAGTATTTGTAAGAGAGCGGCTGCTGGAGCTCAGAGGGCTGTTTAATTCTTCTCCCCTTCCATCAGCCGGTGAAGCAAAACGAGTGGGAGGTCTCTGAAGCCAGATCGGCCTTAATAAGGGGAAGCAGAGTTCCCAATGCAAGGATTAAAAAATGCTCTCCAATATTGCAGCAACAAGTGGAGCGAGAAGGTGTGCCTGAGTGCTGGAGGCAGCAGTGCTGGAGCTGGAAGCAGGACACACCGCTCGGGGTCTTGTGAGAGAGCGGAGCGGGAGGAGAAGCACAGCATCCCCTCCGTGTCCCAACGTTGGTCCTGGGCGTCAGTCCGGATTCCTCCCGTACTGCGTCCAGATTTGCTTTAGTCAAACAGGTGTTAGGCTCAGGATGGTGGTAACTGCATGAAGTGTCATGACCGTGGGGTTGCAAGAGAGGCTGGGCTGCTAATCCAGACTTGTCTTCTGACGTGGGGTACTGTGAATCCAACCTGGAGGGCTTAGCCACGAGCGCGGTTGCGTTTGGCTGTAACGATCGTGGCATCGCTGCCCTGGGCTTCCCTGTTATAAAATGGGCAACTTGGCAGCCCAGAGTTTTTTGCCTGCGAGTATCTGAGACAGAGATGTGGGTGTTTCTGGTGTTGGTGAGTTGTTAGAAGAGCATTCTGCTTTTCCTGAAGAAGCCGTCACACGGTGCAGTGAAGACCTGGCTGGCGCGGGGTTCAGCGTGCAGGTTGTTTCCCTCTCCGAGGTATCTTTGTTTCTGCTTAGTATTCTGTGCGCCGTGCTGAGACCTGGGTCTTGTTTAATCAGTTTGGTTCTGATTGCTTCCTTGTATCCATGGGTCACATCTTGAATTCAGTGTTTTGCATTACAAATCCCCTCTCCAGAGATGGGAAGGATATATAGCTCCATCTGCCACATCCAGTTTTAGCCCGTTTTCACGGAGCCCTGTTAACAGGTGGCATGCGCAGCCAAACGAGATTCCAGCTAATTGTTGGTGTGTAATTAGGAGAAGGAGTGCTGACCGGATCCTCTTTTGCAAAATGGAGGGACCGCTCAGAGAGATGGGGAGTGTTGGCCGGACTTGTGGTGCTTGCTCCGTCCCAGAGGCTGCCTTGGCTTCAATGCGTCCGGGGAGCTGGGTTGTTTTCCTCGCCTGCCAGCTTCTAAATGCCAGAGGAGATGTGGGGAAGTAGATCTCTCACAGGAGCATCATTTGTTCGCTTTTGTTTTGTGACATTTGGACAACAGCGTTTTCGAAATGGTCATTTCTGCCGTTAACTACTGTGAGAAAGAGGTTAGTCTAAAATCAGCACGGGAAAGTGCTAATAAATGCTGTGTTTATGCACCGTCAGCGGATAGATGACTGCTTTGATTTCTTATCTCGTTGTTCTTCTGCTAGAGCCAAATCTCTGTTGTTACAGGGTTGTAAGAGATAACCTGTATATTTTTAGGTTTTTCTTAAGGTGGAGAAATAGAATTCAAATGGTTTGCAACTTTTCTCCAAAGTGGTAGTATCAATTGTTATACTAAATCTAAAGGTTTAGTGGAATTTTAAGATATGGTAATTTTTTTTTTAATAGTAGCCCGGTATCTGGAGTAAGCTTCTGCTGTTTTCAAGGTAGCAGAATTTACTCTTCAGAGTTTCAGATTTGGGTTGGTTTGTTTGCTTATTTGTGGGTTTTTGGTTGGTTTTGTTTTGTTGATTGGTTTTGGTTTGTGGTGGGTTTTTTGGTTTTGTTGTTATTTTTTTTAAATCCTCATAGAATTAGCGTCAGTGTAAGGTGCAGCGATGAAGGCACTAGGCAAGGCCGCAGGAGTCCTCAAGCATGGAGGCAGGGTTGGAGCTCTGGACCTGCAGGGAACACAGCCCCTCTGCGTAAAAGCAAAGTGCAGCGGTGGTGTTGGAGCTGTTCAAGAGGAAATAGCAATGAGTTGACTGTGAAATATATGCACAGTATCATTTTAATAAGAATACATGTATGCAAATGTAAAATATGCACAGATACCGTGTGAATGTGTGTGCACATCACGTCTAAAACTCCTTTGGAAAGAAACTCTTAGTAGGTCTCTACTGGAGTCAAATAAAGAAAAGTGAGATCTGCTTGCGAAGTAAATCTGGAGAAGCGCAGCAACTGAGACTATGGCTGCAAATCACAATGAGGAGGATGTCTAGTGAGATCTATGATGACCAGTTCCTGCTTTTAGGGAACCTTTTCTGGATTTTTTTCAGCCCCTGTGATGCTGTCTGATAGTACACACAAAATCAGGTCATCCAGTCTGGGAAAGCCCCAGGGAGGAAGATCGTGGATCATATTTTGAATGCAGCAGTAGGATTGTATTATCCCCCTTTAAGTAGGCATTTTCTTTTGTGTTCTTGATGACTTGGACATTTGAAACTAAAAGCTTCCCTTGAAACAATGCATTGAGAGATTAAAGTTTTGAACAAGGGCTCTGGCAGGTAGTTCTGAAACACAAGTGTAGTTTAAAGCTGTTCTGAAACAGCTGTAATGACAGCAACATTGTACAGAGAAAAACACGATTTCTTCCTCTGTGGGGAGAGGGAAATAGCTGGTTAACAGCTAAAGACTTACCTCTCGAGATTTATCTTTTTAGATGAAGCACTTAAGGAAAAACGCATGGCTTTCTTACCAAATATATATTGTAAGCTGTGTTTGTGTTCGTTGCTTTGCTGCCAGAGTTAATGAGGTGACTGGAGGACGAGTGAATAAATTTAAGGTATTCGTAGGTAATAGTATTAAAAATGGAAGGACTGGCTGGCTGGTAGCCAGTCTGGGGTCCCCCTGTTTCTCACCATTCAGCTGGGAGGTAAGCTGTGAAGAGGAGCATCTGTGAAAGATGGGAGGCAAGGCAAAAATATTTCAAGTTGTACCTTAGTATTTCCTTTGCAAACAGCAAACAGGAGTGCTGATGCCTGTTGGTGTGTTAGGGAGCGTGCTGCCCCTAAAGTTGTTGCAGCACAGGCAGCTGTGGTGTGTCAGGGCTGCACTTACTACTTGTGGGAGTAAGTCTCTGGCTCAACCCGATATTTCTGCTGACCTTGAGTTGTGCAAACTTTTCAACAAAAATACAAGTTTATCATAAAATTGGATGTGAATTCTTATGTAGAAACCTGATTCAAAACATGGACGGGGTGAATTTTGTTAGCTTTCATATTCATAAAAGGTCATTTTAGAGACTCTAAAGGATGAGAAACACGCTGTTGTGAGTATAGGATGTTTAATGAAAAAAGCACCTGCATCTCCCTTTCTAGAAAGCTTGATGTTAAAGTGTGCAGCTTTTAAATTAAATTACTAAGGCTATATTGCCATCCTCCTGGCTTCTGAGGTGATGCTTTCTGGTTTTAATGTATGTTTTTGTTTTGATTCATACTAGTTTTGCAGATATGGACTTTCATTCTGAATTAAGCAAATCTGTTACGGTTACATCAGCAACACATTTAATGTCCACACAACTGCTAATCGTTCTTCAATTTGTGCAATTAAAATAAAGCTCAGGTCATAAGTGGTGGAAATATGAGAGAGTGGGAGGCTGCTGGGCTGTCTTCTGCTCTTGGCTTACGTGCTACAGCGGTGATTTCAGTCTGCTCCTGAGCTGGGATGTATTTACTTCAGCTTAATTAAGCACCAGGCCTCTCAGTGCTTTGCCTCCTAGTGCAGTCAGTGATCCTGATTCATAGGTTGTCCTGGAAGAAGATACAGCCGTGGCATAAAGGATGGGTTGTTTTTTCTTGCCGGTACGTACTCATCACTGCTAAGTGCTTCCATTGATTACAGCAGCGTGAACACAGCTGAAAACAACACGGTTGGTGGTTTCTAGGAATGGTTGTGCTACCTTTTACGGAGCGCTCGCCTTGTTGCTCGAGGACTTTATTTTGAAACAGAAGTAGAAATGTCAGGCAAACATGTGCAAATGCTTGTCACGATTGCTCTTTGGAGGGGCTACCCGCTGGCTCCCCTCGGTGATCTCACAGCCGTACGTACCGAGCATCCCTGTCAGGCAGGCTCTGGTTGCTCTTGGGTTATACTGGAACCAGACCGCAGAAGCGGAGCAGGTACTGGCACAACTGGGGTGTCTGCAGAGTGTGTGAATGTGGGTCGAGACTGTGCTACGCCAGTTGTATGCACGTCATGCCATGTTATGTTATCCCTAACTTCTAAATGGCAGGTGAAAAACTTCAGCTAATGCTCCTTTAATAATTAATTGATGTGAATAGGCACATCTTCGAGCCATTTTCATTTTATATGGTATGATAGACTTTTGATTAATTACCCTAGCTTGTAGAGTTGTAATAGATTAGTGTCTTACTTAAGGGAAGGTACTTTTCTTGTCATTGACCAAATGCTAATGGATCAGTTAGGGGATGCAGCCAACTGCAGCACGAACATCCTCGTGGACACACGGCTCCTCTACCCTGCGGCGTGCAGAGTGGGAGCCTGTCTCACATGCATCTGTTTCTCATGTTGTGTATTTGGACTGGACATACTGCTATAGGAGAAATGAATTCCAATTGCAAAGTTGCAGTAAACTTAATTTGGAAGAGTTAGGCCCCTTCTTTCTTGGCTACCTCGTATTGCGCTGAATTGAGATTACAAATGACACCCTCTCGACTGTCTCGAAACACACTTGGATGTTGGGAAATGTGTGAGGGGAGACAGCGAAAGCAGGAGAATTGCGGAGGTAGGCAGCGATGTACGGGACCCCTGGGGCCAGACCTGCTGCTGGTCAGGTTGCCCGTGTTGGCTTCCTGAGTATGCTTGTTGTTGCCCGTGTTGGCTTCCTGAGTATGCTTGTTGCCTGATTCAGGGCAGGGCGTGCTTTCCATAAGATCTTAATTGCTGCAGCAAGACCCCCTGGTGCTGCAACTGTTTAGTAAGTGTGTATTTTTATTGAATTTAGTATGGAAATGAAGGATACAGTGGCCTCTAGGGCACTCTTCAGATGTAATTTAGTATATAAAAATTGCTTTTCCCGGTTTATTTTTTTTTGTAAATGGGCAAGGTATAGACGGCCCTTTTTAGAATAATGTTGAGTTGGGAGTGTTAGGAGTTTGATCCTGTGACTCCATCCATCTCCTCTGTTTGTCTGAGATAACTTGGCGCTGCCTGGCATCCTTTCATCTAGAGCATGTGTACGGTCATCCCAGAGGTGCATGTGTACCTCTGAAAACACAGCAGAGTCAGAAGAAAGCTTAAAAATGTGTTCTAAATGGGTTCTGTGATTGTTTTGTCGATGGTGTCTGCCCCTCACAGGTAGGGTGGGGGAGCCTGGCCGGTACAGGGCTGCTAAAGGCTTCTGGGGCAGGAGTGAAGCAGATGCTTTCAGCAGCTTTTCTATGAAGCACCTGAGAAGAATTTCTGGTCGCACCGCGCTGGAGCTGGTCTGGTTCTGGCTGCTGTCGTTTCTCACCGTTTTTCAGCTGCTCTGGGTTGAGGTGAAAGGGTTTGTTATCTGATGCGTTCTCCAGAACTTAATAAACTTAAAGGACGTTTTTGATTCTCTCTGCCCCCCCTGTATCGATTGCCGAGCATGGAGCCATTCAGAAGACTTTGTGTAGTTTAAGAGTCAAAGAAAGCCACTTGAATAAACTCGGTGTTTAATAAACAAAAGACAAATGAGATGGTTTGCTGTTTTTCTCTGCAAAGTTGCCTAAGGCTTTCAGCTGTCTGGAAAAAATGACAAACTACATCAAACAGAACCACTTATTGGTAGCAGGGTGTTGGTTGTTTTTTTGATATTTCATTTCGGGAAAGTTGCTAGTAAGGTGTTTTCCTGGCTTCTGATACACTCTATTGGCAAAAAAAGACTGAAAAATCCTGTTTGAAAAACATTAAAAATCTGTGATAATCACAAATTTACAAAATCCCTTGAGATGGAAATCTTTCTATATTAATACTAATTGAGAATGTTTTAAGGTACCACTTAATAATATTTTAGTACTGTCACCTGTAGTAGAATTTTGACCTTTTCATTGCTCCTGTGAGCCTGGGATATTAATCAGGGAAATTGCACATGAGATGTGAGGAATGTCTGAGATAACTTACCAAGTTCTGCAGGTCCTTTCTTGTGGACAAAAAATATCTTGTAAATGAGCTCAAATTAAAATAGTTGTACATGGTGCATGCCTTAACTCTCAGCTTGCAAACAGTTCAGAGATTGCTGGCTGCTCTGAAAGCTTCGGAGGACATGGATCTGTGCATTTACAAACTCAGAGGGGTTAAGATGGCTTGTAGTTAATCCAAAATACAAAAATGCTGCAGCAGCAGAATTGCTTCGAGCTCTTTTAAAAGTCCTTTCAAGTTAAGATGACATTGCTTTTGGTTTAATATAATGAATTCAGTAAAGCAAGAAGACACTAGCTGTTCTGCTTGTTTCCACTCTGGTGAGGGCAGGGGGGGCTGGTAGGATTCTCGTTTGGCTAAATAAAGTTGACTTGCATGTAGTGTGATAAATTCAAGTAGAACGCTTTCAAAGATAAAGAGCCAAGTGTCTGCAGCTTTTGTGCCTCCAATAACTTACAAGAAGCTCTCTTGAACAGTTGATGCTAAAGAGTTTGGGGATGGTGGGCTTTTTGCAGGGCAGTTGGTTTGAAAAGAAACGAGCGGTTTTGCCTGGTTTGTACAACTGGCTGTCAGTAGTTATTCAGTCTTTGTCTTAACGAGGGCTGCTGCCTGGGAGCCTGCTGTGCCGATAGTTTCGGTTGGCTTTCCTGATGCATCCTCGCTTCAGGCAGTGGTTTGATCAGCTTTTCCTCTTCCTGTCTGCCAGTGAAGAGAGAAAATCCTGCTGGCTCCTCTAGCCGTGCTGGTGCTGTTCGGCAGCAAAGGCTCTCGAGGAGGTCGCAGGACAGACGCTTGCAGGTTGGGCAGTGGTGTTTGCGAGGCTCTAGTAGGGTTACCCTCCTCCCAACCACGTTACGGAGTCAGGGTTGATCTCGCAGTTGTTCATGCACTGTAATGTCAAAAGAGGGCTTGGAGCACAGCTCTGCCGTGTGCGGTCCTCCTGGGGAAGGCTGCCAAGCAGGACGAGCACGCTGCGAGTGTTGGTCACACTTCACGCTGTCAGTGGTGAGCTACTAGGTGAAAGAAGCTTAGCCAGAAAGCCTAGCCAGAAACTTTGCTGTTGTAATCAAGGGATGTGGTTTTCCACGGTTGCTGATGGGGAAATGTGTTTGTATCTTGTGAAGTCCCAAATGTCCGTTTTGGCCCTTGTGTCACCTCGGCTTGGCAAGGGTTTCCGTTTTCCAGAGGTGATCATTTTGCTTCAGTTGGCAGTATGAATCTCACCTGTTTTTTGACAAACATTGTCGAGGAAGATACATACTCTTGATTACATTTTGCATTTGCAAACATGCCATCAGATGGTGCTGACTTCCTTAGGAGATGACGGATCGTGGTAACACTCCAGTTTGGATGGAGGCAGGTTGACTGCGCTGCAAAGTTTTCTGAAGCCTCCAAGTCTCGGCTGAAGAGCAAGGCAAGGATATTTTTGCACAGAGATCTGCAGCACTGTGCAGCTGTCTGGTGCGAGGCTTTGGTGCTTCTGCGGGTGGGACAGAGTGCGACAGAGCGGTGGGGAACCTGCAGCCCCTTAAGGAGCCCTTTACTGCTGGTGCCCTCGGTGTGATGCAGAAGCTTAATCGATCAGGAATTATCTCTGCAAGCTTGAAGGACAGAATGAGTTTTATTATGAACAGCAGCGCTTCCTGAGGAATAGTTGTTCGGATTCTTTCATGTATTCTTTTTGAAAAGGGCTGTAAACAAATTGTTTCTCGTAAACCACCTGCATGCATAAAACACATTTTCTATTGCCAGCGTCTCCCAGAGCTGCATTGATGATGTAGCTGTGACAGTGCCCTGGGTACTTTGTTCTTCTGCTTAAAAAGCTGATCATTGATACTTTTCCAAATGTTTCCACGTCTTTAATGTTAGTTCAGAATATCTAAAACGTTGCTCCTGCAGGCAGAGAGGATACCAGCTGCATCAGGCGAGTGCTCATTTTGTTGCCTCCTCTCCGACAGTAAGGAATGGCCTGTGTTCTTTCTGGGAGAGGGCTGAAATTCATTTTCATTAGAAGACAGGGAAAAAGCGATAGAGGGAAAAGCAGAAGACATATACGTGAGTCTGTCACAAAGCCCTTTTCAGAAACCTCCTCTCGGAGAAGATTACCTCATACATTGCATATGATTCAGGCTGATTTTTCCTGATCACATTTCAGCTCTCGAAGAACTTTTAAAATAAAAAGAAAAAATAGAAAACCAAAATTCAAGCCCAACCTGTCAGCAAAGGATATTGCATTCTGAAGCAAAGCCCCTGGGCTTTTTCAGCTGACCCCTTAAATGCTACTGGTGAGTTACTTCTCTGGTACAGCTACTTTTGAAACACTCTGTGATAGGCGTGATATGGTCTAGGGGTGAACTTGCAAGTAGGGTTAATGGTTGGACTTGATGATCCCAAGGGTCTTTTCCAACCTGGATGATTCTGTGATTCTGTGGATGCTTACTCATTAGAAGGACTCAACTTAGTAGGACTTAGAAGGACTCGTTAGAAGGACTCAGCTTAGTAGCCATGGAGTGAAGGAGCAACATTCTTTCAAGAAATTTCTGGGATAACATCCAAGTCTGTGAGCCATGTTCTGGAATTTCTGACCTGGCATCTGTGGCTCTCTCTGTGGCTAATCAGCCTTTCTCCTGCTCCTAAATGTTGGGTGAATTTGAAGTGATCCCCATGCCAAGATGAGCTAATTTTTTCAGCAATAGATGGGCTGCCTTTACTGCAGGGAGTGCTACAGCTTCTTGGTGAAGAAGAGAGGCTTCTTCACTGTTCTGTCCTCCTTCTGTCCTGTGTTGGGTTCTTTGCTCCCTGAGGGATGAGAGAACACTCGCTTCTGCTGGAGCTGCTCCTGCCTTCCCCAGCTGTGGCATAATGTTGGCACATCTCGCTTCAGATGTGCTTATGGTGTGCTCCATGACAGGAGCAGAGCTACCTGTTTCCTGCCTAGGATCCTGTGGTGCAGCCAGTCCTGTACTTGCTGGGCTGTATTCCCTGTGCAGAAATCAGCGAACAAGTGCATTCCGAAGACAGACTGGCTTCCCTTCTGCAGGGTGCCCACCAGCAGTGCCTTTTGCAGGACTGTCCTGACCTTGTTTATTTTGGACTTAGGCACCGTAAAATAGCTTGTTAATTGCTGCTCATTTAGAATTATAATTAGGTGTTACGAGATGAGTTCTGTAATACTACAATTAAAATGTTATAAAAAACTTTGTGGTTTTTAATACTTCATAAATTGTTTAAAATTTCATTCACAGCACAGTGATTGCAAGCTCTTTGTGTATGTGCATAGTTATTAAAACCCACAAGGATAAAACCGAAGCAGAGATCTCTCATAAAGAATGTATCAGTGAAAACAACTGTGTCCTTTGCATCAGGTTGCTGGGGAAGGTGCGAGTGATAGAGGATCCGTGCACTGGCTGGAGGTCGAACAACCAGGGCTGCGAGCTCCAGCATCACGTCCCTTCAGTAAGCAAGAAAGGAAAGTCAGGGCTCCGCTTACTGTCCTGGGCTATGAAAAGAGAAGGGTGTCTCTGAAAACAAGGTAGAGTTGAAAGTGTTTGGGGTTTGCTTATTGCCTCTGTGCAATGAAAGGTGCCTTGTGCTGAGAAAAGCTCTTCAGCAAGTGGTGACAGATGCCTTGCCCTTAGAAAATCCCTTATATCCTGGGTCAGGTATTATTACCACATCAGGACTGCCTAGGTTAACGCCATATGCAGAGTACTCTACTAGTGCAAACATAGTCTGGTGATTCCAGTTGATTCAAAACATTTTGATGGATGACTGTCCTTTTCTCTAGCTGGAGTAAACCACAGAACTTGCACAAGCGTGGTATTGTGTGCTCTAGCCAATTTGGTAAAACCAACCCTCTGCTCACGCCTGCCTCAGACCCGCTGTAATGGACTGAGCACATGTCTAGAAGCAATGAATGTAGAGCAAACAAGCTTTCAGAGGGAACGTAATCGAAACCCCTTTGATGCATTAGTCTGCAGGTAGGAAAAAGCTTGGACATCTGGTGGCATTACATATCCAAAAGTAAATGCTTAAAATTTGGACCATGTTCCTCATACGTCGCTTAAGGGCCTTGGAGCTCTTATTTCTTGGCAGCTGAGACGTTGCTCTGTGCCGCTGTTACTTTGATATGTTTGAGTTTGATGAACAAGGTGCTGCATCTCATGTTTTTAGACCCGCACCAACATCAGCCAAGTGGAGGAACTGGGGCTGCTCCTTTCCTTCAGAGCTGTACTTAACCAGGTCCTGCTTAAAGCTTTGCTTTGTTTTTCATCAAGCTAGGTAATGTCTTTCCCCTTTAAGATCTCGTCTGTTTTTCTGCTAGAAGCTTTTTGCCTTCAGGATTTTACATTCTGGCAACTAACAAAATTAAAATAGCTTTCCTCCTAAGTACTGTAAAACGTACATTGAATCTGATTTCGATGGCTCCAAGCATGCGTTTCAGCACACTAATGTACGAATAGATTGAAAAAACAGCGAGCAGTAATTTTCTTTCCTTAGGTTTTACTGATTGGTATCCCAGGAAGCTGCACTTTATGTATTATCTGCTTTGTTTTACTCAAGGTCATATAAAGGTGGTGGCCTGGAAGGAAGGAGTGGATGATTTCAATAGTAAAGCTATGAAGTTGCTGCAGACAGCATATGGGATGTCTTATTTTTCAAAGGTCTTTCCATCTGCTATTGGCAGAAGTTTCCATTACAAAAGGCCAGTTTTGTGTGAGGTACATAATTTCTCTTTTTTTAGGTTGATCTTTTCGTAGCATTCAGGTTTATCTTGCCTTGGACAATTAGCACGGGGCCATTCGCTAGTAAAGAGAGTACACAGAAGTTGTAAGATCTAAGTGACTAACAGAGGAAATATTCTTGAGTTTGGGGCAGAAGGAATTTTTGAAAATGAATTACAAAAATCAAAAGCAAGCTGCTGTCTTGTGGAAGTGGAATAATTACGGTGGTAGTTTCTGTTCGTTTTCCTTTGAATACCTTACTTAAGATCGAATTACAAAACTTGGAACTTCTAGAGCCGTAGGATGTCATAGAGGAGAATTACGCGGAAGGGTGACGAATAACGCACATCTGTGTCTCTGCCGTGCTGAGCGACTGGTCTTCTCCTGCTGCCTCTTGAGGGTAGAAATGCTGAAGCCGTTGGAAGTAGCTACGTAGCCTCCGTGCACTCAGTACCCTTGGCTAACAAAGCGTGCCGTTCCTAGTAAGCAAAAAATTGCTGGATATCAAAAGCAAAAGCCTTATATACATTTAGCACGGACTTTTATGGTGGATGAGGGTCCATGGGAGGATCACCCAAGGCGCGAGCGGTGAGAATTGTGCGGGGGTAGTAGCGTGCCCAGCGTACCCAGAGGTAATGTTGTTTGTTGTATGTATGTAACGTTGCTGTGTGTTTTGGGTTTATTTCTGAGGTTGAGAGAGGCAATCGCTACACGCTCATTAAAATGTGCAGAATATTTTTAGCCTCTCAACTTTTCTCGTCTTTCCAATCCGAGGCAGACGAGGTCGCGCATCCTTGATAAAGTGGCAGCCAGGATGGATCCGCAGCGGTGTGGAGCCTTCCTGTTGCTGCCTCTAAGATTTCAGCATTTCTGGGTGGTTCACACACGTGAGTTTACTTGCAGAATGTGTGCATGGAAATGTGAGCGTGGAAGCTGATTTTGGCCTATTTGACTCTGTGATGTCCTGGGATTTGCTTTGAGGTGTGGAAGATGGAAGATAGCTGGTCTGCCCAGAAAGCGTTGGATTCGCTGCTGCCTTGATGCAGCTGTTATCTCGGTCCCTCTAGCCAGGAAGTAACTAGGAAACTACTGCTTTGATCTGCCAAACAAAGGAGACTTGTAAAATATATTAATTGATTTTCTTCCATCAAACTGTTTTGAACATACAGCCTCAGATCTGAGTGAGACAAAATCTGATGTGTAGATGCTTTGTGTGTCTTACAGAATGTGATGCAAGAAATCTGAATTTATTTTTTAGCCTGAAGTACTGCTGCAAGAGAGAAATTACATTTCTGGACTGAGTCAGAGTTAAGATTGACTTTGCCACCATTAATTCAGAATTTCTTAATTTACAGACCTTGCGTTTCTTCATCTTCAGTAAGCATTATATTACACCTAGGGCTTGATTTTTTTTTTATTTACATCCCTTTAATATGGCTTGGGTACTGTGTGGTATATGCTCCCTCAAAGGTTGTTTTCTTTTGCCAAAGCAAAGCACGGGGACCTTGGTAAAAGGAGAAAAAGTAAGGAATACTCATAAATTTAACTTCTTATTACAATAAATTTGATTGCATCTTGGTTTCTTTATAGGTTACAGAAACAGTTTTCATTTTTCATACAGAAAGCAATTGCATGAAACTTACACTTTCTTAGTTCCTACTTAGTAGTTGCGAAAGGAATTTCTGGGTGCTGTCTTCCATGGTAACGGGCAAATGCCTGGAAAGCCAGAGGGCTGTGGGGTGCTAAGGGTGTTCTGCATGGAAAGAGTTGAGCTTAATAAATGTAACAAGCCCATTTACCCTACCAGCCTCTGTTAACTACCTGCATATAAACCGAGCAGACATAATGTTTGGGCAGAGGTTAGAGAAGCAGCTTGTAGGAAAGGCTAGGTGCGGAGCACGCCAGAGCAGCAGCTAGTCTTATTTTAGCCCTCAGTAGCACACACAATAATGGGGTTCAAGCAGTATCTGTGGTTGAGACAGTAATAACAACTATGATATAATTAACTTCAAAACCCTTTAGGAGAGAATAATTCCAAAATCCAGTGTTGAAAATGTTCATAGTTTCATGAGCTGAGAATTACAGAAAGTTTAATTGGATATATAAACCCTCCAGTTAGGGCATAAGTTGTCTGCTAAATGATGGCGTTCGGAAGAAGTCAACCCCGTGGCAGCCTGCCGCTGTCTTCTGCACGGTCTTTTGAGCTGGCTGGGAGCTGCTCTGGTGTAGCTCCTGTGCTCCTGGTGACTGTGTCTAGACAAGACAGCAGCCAAGATGCGTTTGCGAACTTGCCGCGTGGTGGACCAGTGGAGAAGGATTCATTGTCTCCATTGGCAGGACCAAAGCAGTGAGTCCTTTTCATCCGATTGCTATGTGAGATGGTGGGTGGAGGTCTTGTCAGTGCAGGCACACTTTCCAGATTCCTCCTTAAAATAGCTCCAGACACAAGTAGTCACTCAAGGTTATTTAATGACCCGTGTGTTTGTCAAGCTGCTGCTGAGTCAGCAAGGTTAGAGATGTTTGTGGGATCCTTACGTGCGTGCTCACGAATGTTCACGACTACTGTGCACATAACACATGAGTACGGTCCTTGAGCTCGGAGGGGCCAAGAAGATCAAAATGTTGAGGATGATGCTAAACTTCAGAAAGGAGAACTTAAAAGAAAGTGAACAACTTACTCAAAGCATCCCTAAAATTGAGAGAAAGGAAGAGAAGAAAAAGGGGGGGACGGGAAGGGGAGAAGAGAACCAGTTCTTTGATGTGGTTTGAGACCAATAGCAGAACATAAGAAAGCAAGCTGGGAAAAGCAGTTAAATTAGCAAGGCTGTGAGTAATTCACACTAGCTGGATGGCAGGTTTGAGAAGCTGTTTGAGACGAAAATTCGAAAACTCAACTCCCAGGTATTAGTAGTAGAATGTGTAAAGTATAATGAGTATAAAAGGATAATTGAAAGATCCGAGGTGGGCTTTGAAGAACTAACGGCTATACATAGAAGGTAAATAATGTAGGCAAATCAGTGCCATTTTCTTACAGGCTTACTGGACGATAGGAGGCGAAAAATGACAATTAAGAGAAGAGTACTGTCAAAAAGGGAAATTAGGACTTTCTATCAGTTTTTAACTGCTAAAAGTGTTTTGGAAGACTTGATACTAGTATTGCACCCAGTCTTTCTAAGTATAAAAGATAAGCACATTTCAGAAATTGAGGTCTTGGTAAAAGCAGAATTGGAATAAGCCATTAATCTGAAAAGCATTAAGTGAGCAGACCCCAATAGTGTGCTGTATTATGTAAAACACAACTGAACTTCCGTCAAAAGTAAGGGATTTTTCATTAAAAAGAGCCACCTTTATTCAGAAGTAAGTTCTTTATATAGCTTGTACTCTTCTTGAAGCAAATATTACTAAGAACAGACCTGAAAGATCTTGTTTTCGTAGGGTGCGACCTCCATAGATCCCACAAAGGAAAACTGTTCTAGTAGTTGCTTGAAATGCCCAAGCCAGAGAGCAGATGTACAGTTTGTTCATAATCCAGGAGGTCTCTGAAAAATTTCTCTGCTGAGGCCGATAGGGAAGCTCCGCGGACGTGTGGATGGAGCAAAAGCAGTCATATACAGAAAAACCAAATGGTTTAGTTCTGAATTAGGATTGATTTAGGATTTAATTTGGTTTCAAACCAGTAGACACTATGCAAATCTTTGAAGGGAGGGAAGGACAGATTATCCCTTGTGATCCATTGTTGGCATTTTTGCTGTTTGGTTAAATTAGTTTTGGTGCTCAGTGGATCTTATATCTGCTCCAGTTTGCCTGTTGTGTCAGTCTGAGAGATGCAGAACGAGTGCGTTTGGCATTGCTGGAACCAGATGCAGGAATAACGTAGCACGGCTGTACAGCAGGTAGCGGTCAGCTGCTGTGTGCTCTAAGCAGCCAGCCCCAAAGGACCACGTTCCTCAGGTCTCCCTCTCTTTAGTTTAAAACGTTTTCTCCATCCTGGATGTGTGGAGCTTGATGCCAGGGAGTTGGAGTTGAGAGGAGTTGAATTTTAATCTTTGCGCCATTTTTTGTTGTGCTGAATGCAAGCCTGTAATGACGTGGTTATCTGTAGTAAGAATATATTATATGTGTAGTAAGAATATATTATGTGTGTAGTAATTTGTAGAAAGAGCACAGAAATTCTTTATTTGTGGAAGTGGCTGACTCATGAGCATGTTCTTTCACATTAGCCGAGTTTGCTGATAGCTGAGGAATAGCTGAATTTCTTTTTAATTTTTTGTAGGATTTTTCTACTGCCCTGGATTTTTAATCTGTGCGTCTGGTTGCACCGCTGGGCCCATCCTGTAAATGTAAAAGACTGCTGTTGAAGGGGTGATACGCAACAGTTTGCTTCTTTTAAGGAGACTTTACAGCAGGCATTAAGAGCCTATACACTTGGGCACGGTGATCTACAGCAATCTGTATTTAGTGCTCACTGTGAATGATTGCTGGGCTTGTGAGGCTCAAGGCTGATCTATATTTTAAGTGGATGTTTTGACTTATCACTGGAGTTATTTAACGGGGCCCTTCATAATCCTTGTTCCAGTGGAAGAATCTTCCTTTTTATCTAGGATTGTCTGCAGGCGATGACACCTCCAGAAATTAATATCTTCAGAAGCAAATGTAGCCAACAAGGCTGACAGGAGCATTGAAGCTGCACTTACACCCTGCTTAAAAGCTTCAGCTGCTCTCCTTGGGTCACGTTGTCATTGTGTGTTCAGGATCACCAAGACCTGTAGCTGGGTCAGCTTGTTGCTGAAGTCCTCACGCTTTTTAATGTTTTGCAAAAACTTTTTGAAGTGCTTCTGAATAATTTTTCCTGTTGCATGTATTTCCCCATACCAGCCTTCTCAGGGTGGGTTTGGTTTTTTTTTTCTAGATTATAGGACATTTTGGAGTGTTTCTTTTTGGCTTTTTTTCCACCTAATTTTTAGTTTCCATCAAACAGATGATGAAACATTTTCCTGCTTGAGTCTGTTCTCTCTACTGTTGAGGTTTTTGTTTTGATATTTTTTTTGAGAGTTTACTGAGAATGTTCTTTTGCTCTGTCTCATTCCATTACTCACACTTACATGCCCATAGCTAATTATACTCCTCCACTCCTTTCTTGGTGTTTATATCCTTCATGTACTTACAGATGGTTATCAAATCCCCATCTTGCTTAGCCAGTCTGTCTTATGCTTGTGACTTGACGGAGACTTTTATACTTCCCAGTTCTTGAATTGTTTTGCTCATCCCTCCTCTCCAGATGCTTTGAGAGTTGTCAGAACTGATGCCCTAGGCCTTCTCTCACCTGGGTCCTGGAGGTGATACCTGTGCTTATGTAGCATTTGCTTTAGTTTTTGGCATTTTTACTGTGTTGCAAGTTCATATGAACTTCCTCCCTAAATCTACACTATTGTTGCCATCTTCATATATCTCCCCACTGAATCTCTCCAATGCTTTTGTTGCATGTGGGAGTTTGGAGTGAAATGAGACTCATTTTGTCTTTTTTGGCCATATTGCTGTACTCCCCAAGTCTCTTTATATTATATTTCTCTCGGAAAAGCACAGAGAAGACTGTGCTTAAAGGAATGCTAATGTAGTGAAGTGAAACATCGAGAAGTCATTAACTTGCGTGTAACTATACTTCCAGAACTTTTAATGTGTGCAGTATGGTGATCTGGAATTATATGGTGTGTCATGGTTTTCCTCTTACTCCTTCAGAGCACAGATAAGGTGTTAGATACAGAGCGAAGCAGTCGAGCTGTAGTAGCCAGTTATTATTCTCATTTTTAACAGAATAAGGAGCTGCCTCGCTGCTCAGTGTGGCGCGTGCCTGCTCCTTGCTCGGTCAGGTCCTGATGGCCATCGTTTGCGTAACACCCTAGGGACTGTGGGGATCGGGTCCCTCTGGTTTCCTTTCAGGATATTTGTGTAGAGTACAAAGTTGTAGGGAAGTGTCCAGAAGTTTCATTATGTGTTGAACACGTGACAGAGATGGTAGAAGTTAACGCAGTTTTACCTATAGTATATAGGATACCAGTTGGTATCTTCTGAGCTGCATCCCTGGGCTCATGTTGAGAACGTTTAAGGAGTTTCCACCTAGAAAAGTGGATACCATTGTTTCAGGTTCCTTTGGGGAAAGACGCTGTTATTGTCTCTAGGTCAGATAAGGACATTGCTTATGTACTGAGCTCACCTTCCTGCCCTGTAAGTTTCTGGAGAGTCTCTTAACCGTGTTTCTCAGTAAATGCAGTGTCAGTAGTCGAACACACAACTGATCCTGGCAGTTCTGGGGGTGTACAGGGCTTCCTGGAAGGAATGCTTTTATGCTGACTTTTTAGATACTTTCAATGCAAAGTAGCTTAAACTTAAAAGCAATTTTAATGCAGTATTTTTGTCCCTGGTTTGGAACGGGCAGGCTTACTTTGAGGATGCTTTTCTTTGCCATGCCATTCGTGGCTAGTGACCCACGTGACACTTGCTTCAGTTCGGTTTAGCTTCCAGAAGAGTTCATAGAGGACGTGATCTATTCAGTGCTGGTTTGAAATTCCTCTTGACTCTTTAAAGTTGACTGAGTTTTCTAATCTCTTTGCCATCTCCTGTGGGACATACTCATTGCCAGAATTTCCTAGTACCATATGAGCTGTTGGTATTCTTGGCTCTGTTTTAAATGAGTCCAGCTTTTTCTGCTTGTCTGAAAGAATCAAATCATGGAAGTTTCAAAAATGTTCTCAAGACCACCTCTTTTCCATCCACCTGCCACATGGCAAAATCAGGTATATTTAAATGAATTTTCCTTTTTTTTTTAATTATTGTTGTTGTTGTTGTGCTTTCTTGCTTTCTAGTTTTCTGCCAAACTAGCACTTGGTAGTTTTAACATTGTTTGGAGCAGAGGCGGGAGTTTAACTTGCTAAGCTCAAAGCTGTTTTTACAAAGCCATCTGGAGTGCTTAGCCTCAGCCTCCATTTGGGTTCCATGGTCTAGAGTTTATAATATTGGCAGGACCAGATGCAGAACTAGGGTTGAGAATGTACAGTTATTTTTGAAAAACCTTCTTCTGTGGTGTCTGGGCTCCAAAATACAATATTAGTTATGAGATGCTAGCCAAAGCACTGAGATCAAAGGAGGCTTTCAAATTAAGGGATTTGAGGTTATCTGGTGCACGGGAGATAATTCCAGATGCAAGAGAGCAGCCTGAAGAGGCAAGAGGTTGTTGGGGGTGAAAGACACACTGAATCTTAAGAGCATCAGCTGATTTGTTGCTGTTGGACTTGATTTTACTAAAGCAATACCGACTGACTATCTGTTTAGCTCACTACTAGAATCTGTCACTGTTATTGGTTTTTAACTACTTTCTGTCTTAAGCTGCCTTTCTGCCCCAGGAAGGGAAGCCTTTAGCATTGGTTCAAGACACCTCTTTGAAATTATCAGAGTAACACTTGCCTCTTAAGGGTTAACTGTGCTTCAGCTGACACCCTGTCACCTTGCTTTGAATATTGGGTTGTCTTGTTGGGAGAGAGTACCTTGCTTCTAAAAACAACAGAACTGAACCTCTGGGAGAGGCTTTTTCGTATTTTCAATTTCAAAAGAGAATGACAGCTACTGAGATTTATAAAATTTTAACACATTCCAATTTAAAAGGCTTTAAATATTGAATGCAGGTAACTTTTCCATAGGTAGAGCAACCATGGAAAGAGGAAGTTGGTGGAGTTTGATCCTGTGAAGGCCCAAAGGTGCTCTATTAACTTTGGAGGGACAGACAGCAGTCTTGTGTAAGAAAATCTGGCTTTTGTACCAGATGGTAAATTATTATAGAGCACTAAACAGTTGCAAAAAGATCAAGTCTATAAAGCATCTGGTGGGGTAACTGACAATTCCTCAGTTTTGCATGATGCATGGTGTATGTATTTCATGGGCTTGAGAGGAAAGTTATAAATCTGTCAAGCTTGAAACTAGAGGGAAGCTTGATCACATTTGCCAAAAGAAGAGAAATCAAGAGACAGACCCATTCTTTAACCGAGGTTTTTGTGTTTCTGAGAGTTGCTCCTGAATGAGGGCTGTGCAGGTGCCATTCACATGACTTCCGAGCAATCTGCACTCAAGACACACCATTAGATCAGGCACTTTTATTGTTAATGGAAGTGAACGAAGGAGGAAAGGCTCTCTGAGAGCTATTCATCCCCAATCTCGTCTGATAGATACCTAAGATGTTTTCAGCACCACCTGTAAAACTTGTTCTCTGGCCTAATCTGAGGGAGTTTGACACACATCATTAGTTTTGACACAGTAATTTCAAGTCTTGGTGTATTCTCCCCCACCCAAGAAGAGCAGCCTCTAAAGGTTCTGGCTGCTGTTGAGCCCCATGTAATGCTGCTTATAGTGTGCTTCAGCACTTCTCTGGGCTACACAAATCAGCGCTGTACACGCAGAGTTTAGAGACGTAATCTTCACTCTTCATCCCGGCACTTCTTCCCGTTGCTTTGTGGGCCGTCCCTGGAGACCTGGCTAACGCTGCGCGAGCTGCTGCGGCACTGAGCGGAGTTTCCCGTTGGAATAGAGCTTACGCCGCTGGAAAGATACAACTCCCTGTATCTGTCTCTGTGGTGTAAGATACGTTACTGGTACTTTTAGTAATTCTTTGGTGAGAGATGAATGAGGGTATGGAGGTTGGAGAGCAACAAAGAGAACCAAGCGTGCGGCTGATGTGAAGATCCCCTTTTGCAGTATTCGACGTCTCACCGCTGAGATGACTTGGATTTGTGCTTTCTCATTGAGATGATAAGAGCAGGATGAGATGATCAGTATTCTCTCTGCATCTGGGTTAGAACTAGGTTATTTTGTAAAGTATTTTCAGATGTCTTGGCTGTAGAAGTTGTTGCATAAATAAAGATTTTTGTGTTGTGTGATATTATAACATGTGAAAAGATTTACTGTGCAAATACAGTAAGGTAATGGAGAGGAATCATGATCTGCTGTTTGTTAGTACAATGTGATGTAAATATTTGCCTAGGTAGATTCTCCTGAGATTTCTTGTGGATTTCCCTCAGTAGTGCCATTGCTGGCATTCTTTGAGTGCTGTTTTTGTCAGAAATAAACATGTTTGTAACATGTTACTTCCATCAAAAGCTCAGTGGTTCTCAAGGAAAAAAAAAAAGATCGCTTCCTCTTGCAAAAAGCCAGCAAAATGCAAAAATACCTTTGCTGGAGCAGTCTTGAACATGTTTTCTAAATGTCTGCCAACACATGTAGGGGTGGTGGGTCATGCCACGTACAGCCTGTGCCCTTGCAGATACTTTACTTCAAGGATACTCACAGGGCGCACTCAGACTGGCATCTGCCACCATCAAATTTTTTTTTTCGCTGTTAATGCTGTGTTGCCAACTTTCAGTAGCTCTTGCAGCTTAGTGAAGGAGAATCTCATCACCTTTTCAGTGACTCCTGAGCTTGCACTGAGATGGCCAGCACTGAAAGAATGAGCTCCTGTCCCTGCTGGGCATTGCTACTTTAGGGACGTGAGGCTTGCTATAGCTCCTTTGAAATCTGTCTTAACAGGTGGGCCTTGAACTTTCAGGTGAAAGTAATATGAGTGGTATATTCTCATGAAAAGATAAAGAAGTTAGATGTACAAAAATAGCATTCTTTAAAAATACATGCCTTTTTTGGTTAGGTTTCAAGGAGGTTTCTGTATTTCTGTACCCAACAGATGCCCAAATTAAGCCAGTTTCTCAGATATTCTACTTTGCTTTGGAAGAGAAATCCTCGATCCTCAATCCTTTTAGCCAGTCCTCCTCTGTGCTTTTGGGAGGTTGAAGCTTAGGAGTTTGCTTTGGGTATAGCTTCTCTGTATAGACACCTTTCTTAATAGCCTCCTGCTGTGACCTTTGTAGCCTTGTGAACTGAGAGCTGATTCAGTTCAGCTTCTGTTCCTCGTGCTTGAACCCACTGAGACTTGTCTGGCGTACACCTGCCAAGCTGGATGCACCAAGCTCTGCTCCACATGTAGTTGACTGCAAACCACCCTTCGTATGCAATCGAGCATGTGCCTCTTGGGCAGGTGGGTGAGGAAAAGTTAAATGAGCTTAAGACTATTCCTTGTAACATGCAACATCAGAACTGTTTGTTGTAAGAATGACTGAAGATTGTATTAGTAGGCTATAATAGAGACTGGACATGAAGATAAACTTGGAGATGGGTGTGGATTTGTGCCTTGTGACCCTTGAAAAACAGTTTATTGGATTTGGGGACATCAGGGTGGAGCTCTACTGCTCAAGCAGGAGCGAGAGTTAAATTTCACTTTAAAAGTATCTGTAACTGTATGTTCACAATGTAATTTGGTATATCAACATTTCATCTGCGTGCCATATTTGAAAATTTTATTTTCTTCTTCTCTTGGTTTGCAGGAGTGAGTCTGTGTCTGTAACGCTGGATGTTCTGACCACTTGCCTCAGACTGAAGAGGACTTGCTCTACTTTGGAATATGGTGCCTAACTTCTGTGTCCCAGTACTCACTGTGCCAGCAGCCATCCTCTGCTGCTTGATGCTGCCTTTAGCAGGAGCGGACAGTAAGTAACATTCACTTTGGAAAGCTTGAATACCTTGCAAAATTTCTTTCAGCAAATATTAAACGTTCTCAGTTTGTACTGGAAAGACTGAGGACTGAGGAATAAAACACAAACCCACACACCCACCCAGTCTCTTATTTTCTAATGTGCACAATGCAGATAAACAGTGTGTGTGTGAAGGGGCACAAGTAGACCTAGAAAGGCTGCCAAAAATTATTCAAGTGCAGGAAGAGCTTCTGTAGTAGCTGCAAGATCAAAACCTGACAATTTGATTTCTACCGTGTACAGATGAGTAAAGGAAATCGGGGGCGGAGGAAGAGAGAAGTATTGGGGTCACAGTAATCCCTGTTACTTTATTTTCCTTGTTCTTTTACTAGCTCTCATAATTTGTGTAGTACTGAGACATCTCTTCTGAGTCAGCAGTTGATTGAGTGCTTCTGGGGAAAGGGTGTGAGGTTTTACCTTGTGGTGCAGCTCTCCTACACCTGTATTTCAGCAGAATTGGGAGTCAGATACTTCCTTGCTGTTGTGTCCATGCCTGATGTCCTGATAGTCTCACTGTGCTGTGGTGACTGGCTTTGATTAGCTCCATCCAGGCCAAGGAGAAGGCTGTGCACAAAATGCTCTTGTTGTGGACAGACAAGAGGGAAGCTTGGCTGATGGGGGTCTACTGAAAATAGCCTAAAGTAGGAATTTCTCACTGAAGGAGTTATGCAGGGTGCAGGAAACCTCAGGGGTTCTTTGCATAGTCTTGGTTTTCATAACTCGTGTGTGTTTGCTAGGCTATCCCCAAGTATTTGTGCAGCTGCCCCTCCCCCTCTTTTTTTTCTGCCAGTAACCGGTTTTACAGTGTCCAAATGTTTGCACATTTGTTGTAGACTCAGGCAGCTGTGAATACTCCATATCTTTTGAAAGCACCCAGGACTCCTGAGACATTTGAATCAGAGCAGAGAGGTGACTGTGATGCACCTCTTGAGCTGCCACCAGCCATCTGCTTCTCACTCCAGCTTTTAGTCACCAGGCTTATAATTAAGATGTAAATTTGTGAAGGTCGAAGGAGATCTTGATACATGTTGGTAGGAGCCTGGCTGAGGATTCTAAATGTCCTTGACTGAACGGGAAGGAGTAGATATAGAGAAGCTGGAGAGAAGAGTGAAAGGGGAATATGAAGGCAGATACAAATTCACTATTTTTGCCATCACTAGGGTTGACTTGCACAGGCAGCAAATTAGTGTGTAGCCTGTGTGAGTCTGAGCCACCCAGTTAAACTGGGGGCAGCAGCTTGCCTCCTTCCTCAGATCTCTTCCCTGGCTGCTGTTGCTGCTGGAAGATACTTATTCAGATCACTTTATGACTACACATTGTAGCCCATTTTGGAGTCTGGCACAAAGAAGTGTATGTTTAATGTTCTGAGGTGTATAAAAATTCCCCGGTGTTCATTATCTTTTTTACTAGCCATTGCAGTGGAAAAAAGCATCACGCTTATCAGGTATGCAGAAGCTGGTGGAGCTTGAGATGTCCTAGGACAGTTCTTCGCCTGAGGATATCTTGCAGGAGACATGCTTTGCTGGGTTTATGGAATACTTCCACATGCTTAAATTTAACAAAATTGGCTCTGTTTCGCAAGCCTAGATCCAAATGTTGGTGTCTCTGATGTGGAACACTTCTGTGTTGGGAAGCAAGTGTATCCGTATGTACGCCTTTTTCACTAGCGCGGACTGACTCTGAATTACTTTTCCCTAATCTTGAAGGCAGATCTGGAGGACAGCGAGCTCTTAACAGCCACGGCCACCACTGATTAACCAGGGGTTGCCTGGAATGGGAAGTGTTGCTCTGTGTGTTCTAGCAATTACAGCTTTTCTGTTACCTTACTCCACAATCTTGCCACCTACTGAGCGGCAGGGAGCTGTGTGAAAGGCCCTGCTCTGTGCCTCTGTAGGGGTTAAAAAAATCAGCCCCAAACCCTGCATATTTCATGTGTTGCTGTCAGTGAAGCAGATGGGCAAGGTACAGTAGTGACTATGGCATTGGGGAGTGCTGGTTCAGGACAACAGGGAAGGGCAAGCTATGATAAGACATGCATGCTAGAGCTTACTGTGAAAGCTAGAGAGGGGTGCTGTGGAAGGGGCACCCTACGTGCACCCTCTTCAGGTTTTTGGTCCCCTAAGCATTCTGTTGGCTGTTTATTTACACAGGTTGCTGGTGTAATATGGCTGTTAATGAGATTTCACTGTGATTCTTCCTTTTCCCCATTGCAGTGGGAGGGATGGGTAAGGCTCCATCATCTGCAAAGCATTTCCCCAGTTAAAAGCAATGGGATAAGGGGAGCAGGGCTATCCTGGAGTCATTCCCCAGATTTATCGGCATGGTAGGAATGGGGCTTGGCTGCATCCCTGGCAGCAGGCTGCCCCATGGCTTGTGACTGGGTGCTCAAGGAACACCCACAAACCAGGACTTTCCTGCCTTCCCCACCTGTGCTTCGGAGCTGCCGGTGTCACAACGCATTTCGGTGTCGCGGCTGTAGCTTCCTGATGATGAGGCAGCTGGCAGACAGCGAGACGTTAATGCCTGAGAGAAAACAGATTGAATCCGTATCGCCTGGCAGAATTAGCGCTGGGCATGCGCCGCGCTGCCTCTCCTGGAATTGAGTTCACAGGAGCTGTGAACAGTGTCAGCGCTGAGGAATCGAAGGGGCATCCAGAGGTTAAGCGTTGTGGCAGTCTGTCAGAAAAAAATGGGCTCTCTGGATGCCTTCCTCCCTGGGACAGGAGCAGCGGTGGCTTCCCGGCTGCTCTGGTGGGGTGCTGGGAGGAGAAGGTGAGCAAGAAGGGGCACGTGTGCGTCAGCGGTGGAGGCAGAAGTGCTAATTTGGCAGAAAGCACTTTCAAATCCTCCCCAGCTTTCACAGACTGCAGTAAGAAATGATTAAATTTTCTCTGTGATCTGACTGTGTTTCTGTCAGGGTGACCCTAATTCCATTAGAGCAGCTCGGAGCTGATTCAGGATGGCTGATCTACACTTTCTCCCTCAGCTTGCTTGTGGGTTTTTTTTCTTTTTATGCACTCTGTGCTTCCCTGCCTGTCAGCTTTTGATTGTGCATGGGAAAAATGGCTTTGCAGATTTCATTTAATGTTCAGTTCAGTTGTCAGCTAAAAGATGCTCTTTTCCAGCTTTTGGAGATATGTCATTTACTCTAATAAAATAAAAAAAATGACAAAAAAAATCCTCTCTCAAAACAAAACGCAGAGAAAACAAGAAAAAAATCAATACTGACATCAGAAATAATCAGCATTGTGTTTTGTTGTTTGCTTGGTTTTTTAAAAAAAATTAGGCTTTGTTTTTGAAGTCCTGGGCACAGCTTCCATCAGCCAAAGGAAGAGTCTAGGTGACCCAAAGTCTTTTCTAACGGAAATATATCCTGGTTTGTCTTGCACAGAATTTCAAAGGGCTTAAGAAAGAAAACCACTTCAAAAGTGACCTTGTAGAAGGAAAGAACTAAGGCAGTATTAGGCCAACTACCTGTGAAGTGATATGTGGTAAACAAACAGTTTGCACCTTTTGATTTCTAAAGATAGATCAAATTTGGCTTTTGTTTGAGGAGATGGGGGAAGCTCATAGCAGTGAGCTGGGACCAGTGAAGGCAGGGGTCTGGCTCTCACCAGCTCAGGGGAGCAAGTACCCTAAATCTGAAGGTGTCTACAGATTGCCCTGCCCCTTTCATTGTGAGAGATAACTGCTTTATACCTGAAAGGCATGCATGTCATACAGGTATTTTGTATTTCAATCAATCATCCTTCTTGAATGCTAACTAGATTGAGGAGCTATATTAAAAAAGAAGATAGGAGGGTGAGATGTTGAGACTTGTGAGGGCTGGGAAAAGGAGGAAGACTGATGGCCTTTCTAGACGCACGGCTCCAGGCAAGCTCTGTTTCGTCAGGGATTTTGCCTTGCACCTGAAGTGCCGCCCAGGGGTTTGGGACAGAAGAGCTCTGGAGTGTTTGCTTGGGTGCTTGATTCTCTCATGCCACAGCTGCCTTCACTGCTTTGTGTTCCTGGGAGCCAGGAGCACTGTGGCAGGTCTTGACTGCCTGATTCAGCTCCACCTTCTTTGCTTCATAGCCCAAATGATGCCTCAAGAGCAGCTCAGCTCCAAACACAGCTGCTCTGGGCCACCCTGCGGGACAGGCTCGCTGTTGCACAAGTCTGGAAAACAGCCACTTTGCAGAGCAGGGTCCTGTCCCAAAAGCTGGACCCGAGGCTTCGCCGCTGCTGCCTTGCGTCTCTTTCTGTTTCCTGGTGTCCTGTCTGCATGCCTGTCCCCAAACACTGCCTGTTGTGTGTGATTGGTACGATCAGATCCAGGTATTGCAGCACAGGCAAGTACTAATCTTCTGCAATTCTACCGTGACTGACTTGACAAATTCCATTGGTGAAAAGCAGGTGTAAAATACTATTTAGGAAAACCCCTGTGCCTGAGGCATTGGGTTTGCATCTTTAAGAGACAGGCTGAAATATTAACCACAGTTATTGTGCAGCTTTATTTTTGGTGTCCTTGCTGATCATATATACATCTAGGTATAAATGGATTCTGCGCTTTTCTGTAAAATACCTGAGTGCTGCCTGCTTGTAACTGTTGCAGGCATCAAGGTGGGAGGGATGCTGTGAGAAACGACGCCAGGTGGAGAGCAGACAACTACATTTATAGCTCTGCCCCTTTTAGCTCCAGGACTTGCAGGAGTCGTGAATTTGTTTGGGTAGCTACCTACAGTAGGCTGCAGCATCGTCATTTGTCTTTTTTTTATTATTAAAGCCAACATTCATCCATCAACATCAGCTGCTAGGTCAAAGGTCTGCCTAGCCCCAAATCCCTTATCCAGCAGCGGTCAGGACAAAGACCTATGGAGGATGTAAGAACAACTGAAGTATATCGTGATCCCTTCCTGATGTTGTCTTCTAGCCTTTGGTGAGTGGTGGCTCCTGAGCCCAGAGGGGTGTTGCAGTAACCTCAGACAAGCTCACTCTGGCTTTTGCTCTTGGGCAGCTCTGGGCCTGTTGTTCAGCCTTCAGGGACATCCTGGAGCCAGTGATTTGCATGAAGACCACGATGTAGGCTCAGGCTTTTACCTCTACACCATGGCTTCTTGTTTAACCCACGTTGTGGCAAACATTGAGGGGCTGATATATTGAACGCACGTTCCGTGCTTTTATTGGTTTGGTGATACAGAAAAAACAGTAAAACTACCTGCTTAAGTTTTTTTTTGGTGATGGAGATTCATAGATTTTAAGGCCAGAAATGAGATCAGTGTAGTCTTCTAGTCTGACCTGCATAGCACTGCTGTATAATTTCAGCTAGTAATTTCTGCATCTGCTTTTAACAGCTGTGGATGAGCTAGCCTGTAGCTTTTAGGAGGCTATCAAATCATGATTTGAAGACTAAATGGTGGAGAATTTACCCGTCTCGTATGTGATCTGTAAAAATGGCAAGTAATCATTACTTCTACAAATCTGTATTTATTTCAGGCTTCATTTCTGTGGTTTTTGGGTTCAGACACTGGATGTTGTAACCTGTCAGCTAGGCTGCAGACTCCTGCTATTTAATGCAATCTCCCTGAGAAGCAAGTTAGAGTGTAGGCGTTAGACAAGCTGAAAGTTTGTCCTTTTTGTTGTGGAGAAATGTGATGGTCTTGATTTTTCTGAGCAGAGGCAATTTTTATAGTGCTTCACTAATCTTCCAGACTTTCCAGCTTATTTATTAAAGTCAAGGGACCAGAATCGAGAAGAGAAGTGCCAGCACTGTAGCCCTCTTACCTGTAGCATTGAGTGGGGAACATGATCCTCCACAGTGACCTTTGAATCCCTTTCTAGGGGTTCCCAGGAGGCAGATTCCTATTTTGTTAGTGTGGCTTGGGTTTTTCTCATGAGTATCTGCCCTTAAGTATGTTTTGCTGGGTCCCAGCTCATCCAGTGATCCGAGTAATTCTGTGCAGGTAATCTTCCCTTGCTGCTATTAGCTGACTGTTGGTCTTAGTAAAGCTCACCCTTGACTTACCAAATCTAGTTGCAAGTTAATTGTGTTTATTCCCAGATGTTAATCAGTTGTGACTATTTGCAGAGGCTGCTGTGAGTATTTTTAAGGAGATATTTAAAATATCCTGTAGTAGAGAGTGTAACATTCTTTGCAGATGGAAAGGAGTAGCAGGAAGCTGATCAGGTAATCTGGCCTGTTGTGCTGCTGCTTGCTACTAGTAGTGCTGATGTCAGGTGAAGGAAAGGTGGGAGATCTACTCGAGCTTTCAGTGTTTTAGCTGAACAGTTGTAGAAAGCAGTGAAGTGGTAATCGGGATGATTTTTTTTTTTTTGTCTCTTAGATTATCTCTTTATTATATTGGTGCTTCAGAATGTAATATAAGATGATCAAGTTCATTTTTGTGAACAGCCAACATTATGAGATTTGTTTACTCAAAATGTTAGTCAATCGTTTTTGATGGCGAACATCTTTCGCTTAAAAAGAAAAACAAGCATCTGTTCATGGGTGCTTTTTCTCTGGTAAGATGGCTATCTTTATATATTGGTAGCTGAAAAGCAGTGGTGTAATTTTCATTGAATACTGTGTTTAGCCCCTTGTGAGAATCAGGGCTTTGTCTATGCCAAAGACAAATCTCATTTATTTTGTTGGTGTGAAAATCTGGTCGGGTGCTTACTGAAAGTTTTAAGTCGTAGAAATGACTTTAGCCTTGCACACTTCACTGACATATGATTACTGAATTAAACCAAAGCACGTTTTACAGTGGATAATGGCTTTCACATTCGTATATGAATTGTAGCCCATAATGCCAGACCTTGCCTTGAATGTCAGTTACGTTTGGGCTTTCTTTGATCTGTCATAATATTAAGTCCTCAAAATAAGAGGCACTCACATGGTATTAAGAAGAAATAATTACAGAATATATTCTATTTCATGTAGTACAGGCTGGATGAACTTGCAGGCCTGCTTTGCTTTTCAGATGGCCCTTCATTGCATGTATTACTCACTATTTCACAGAATCACAGAACAATTGAGGTTGGAAAAGACACTTGGATTCATCGAGTCCAACCATTAACCCTACACTA
>NW_009716060.1:0-5730 GCF_000703405.1 Apaloderma vittatum
CCCAGATGCAGGACTCTACACTTGTCCTGACCGAAACTTCATGAGGTTCACCTTTGCCCAGCTCTCCAGCCTGTTTCTTGCTACTCCCAAACACGACAAATTAAAATACTCTCAAAAATCTCCTGCTGCAGACACAAAGCCAAACACATGCTGTGAAGAACACAGTATGAAAGAAAAAGGCTAAAGCGCATCTCTTCGATAGAACATATTCTTCGAGGATAACACTGGGTTTCTAAAGATGAAGGAATAAGTATTGGACCTACTGACCTGGGGAATGACTGGGAAAAAGATAATGAAAAGAGAAGGTGGCTTCATTTATAAATCCATGCTCTAACTTAACTGCTTCTGGCACGGAGGAGTAAGAACTTAAAGCTTCTCAAAACAACAGAATGGAGACTTAAGCTTAAGATCAAGAGATCTTTCAAAAATAAAGATTAAAATAAACTACGGGGGATTTTTAGCTTTGTTTTCTTTAGACCTTTGTCCATTTTCTCTTCTAGCAATTTCTTCTTTCTCCTCTCCTCCTCTCATTTGCCTTAGATTCATTCTCACAGTAGAATGAATATAAGTATTAAAGATGATGGTAGTATAACTTTAAATAATACAATATGGTGCTTTTCCTATGCCTTCATTAAAAGAATAAAAAAAATATTTAAAAAACAATATCTGACAGTAAACGAATGAGCTGAGAGAACCAGTCCTGGTCTTAAACAAGAGATGGTGGCAGAATAAAACAAATACCCTCCTCAATAAAGTAACTCTGCACCATGACTGGATTCCTCACTTTGTAAAGGTAACGCTTACTTGTTGTGCAAGTACACACTCCAAGTAAAGAACCTGACAAGGGCACACTCTGTTTGCCACATCTGCCCAGCCATAGACCTCAACTAACCTGTATCACAGGCACACAAAATAACTCTTAATATAAAATGAACGCAACTTTCAGCTCCAGTTGAAATAATATAGCTTAATCCACCCATTCTCCCTTGTATAATCTAGCTGAGAACAAACAAAAAATAGCCACAGAATTGATTTTCTCCTGCTATTGTTTTTTTCAGTGCTATTGTCCTTTCAGTGAGTTTTGTAACACCTCTGGAGACCCAAGCAGCACATTTCTTTTCCAGCAAGGCCTCTTCAGAAATCAATAGCACCTATTCAAGGGATTTACAGCCTGATTCTGCAAAACCCTTGCACAGGGGCTCGCATAACTTGTTAGCAGGACTGTGTGCAGCATTATCTTGACAAGTTCCCTTCTAAGATTTTTTTTTTAAAAAAAAGTCAGTGAAGGGATAGCAGCACAAGTAGCACACAAATATCTAATGAGCCAAAGTAAGACTGTAAGAATGAAAAAGAGGGGAGAATTCATGTCACACTCTGGCTTTGGGAAAAGTATTGACACAAAAAAAGCAGAATGCCACATTACATGACTGGAAGCACTAGATTATTATTTTAAGTTCAGTGTTGTAATATCAGAGGAATAGAATCACAGAACAATTTTGGTTGAAAGAGACCTACAAGACCATCGAGTCCAACCTTCGTCCCAGCCCAATCAACACCACTAACCCATGTCCCTCAGCACAACACCCACCCGTCTCTCAAACGCCTCCAGGGACGGCGACTCAACCCCCTCCTCGGGCACCCTGTTCCAATGGCTGACAATCCTCTCAGTAAAGAAATTCTTCCTGATATCCAACCTGAACCTCCGCTGGTGCAATTTAAATCCATTTCCCCTCATCCTATCACTCTCCACGAGGGAGAACAGACAAGCCTCTGCCAGCTCTCTCAGTGCTCTAGGATGTACCCATCCGGCCTCACAGATTTGTGCACATCAATGTGGAGCAGCAGGTCCCTGATCATCTCCTCCTGGTTTGTGGACATTTTGCTCCTGGCCCCTGTCTCTTGGCCTGGAGGCCCGGCTTTCCTCAGTAAAAGTGTTTCTGTTACTAAAGATTGAGGCAAAGAAGGCCTTAAGCACTTCAGCCTTATCCTTATCTTTGGTTAACATAAGGAAGGATAAGAGGACACTAAGATTTCTGATCAATAGCTGTCATTAGCAAATTCTCAGTGTGATACAACTGGAAGTGATGAATCTGGTAATAAAACATTTAATAATATGCTCTGCTGAAGAAGGAAACATGACCCAAGCATAGCGAAGTCATGGTTAAGTCCCAATTAGAGCAAGTACATAAATCATCTTTAGTCTATAGGTCCGCCTGCAGCGCTGGGAAATTTCTTTCCCAGCCCAGAGTTGTTACTGCTCTGCCTCCCTCTGACTGCTGATAGCACCTACAGTAGCTGTTATTTCATCTTCACTGTGCCAGTGAATGATTCCAATACTCTGAGCACAGTAGTTGTGCTTTTAGGTTATCTTACAGATCCCTCCAGGTGTCACCATGAAAAGCAAGCACAGAGGTAGGTGTAATTTCCTCGTTGCTGTGAAGATGAGGGATCAAGTGCTGATTTGGGACACACGAACCACAAGGTAACTAGTATGAACTATCTCAGAGAGTACTGGACAGGCAGCTCTCAACAAAAATTCTTCCCTTTGTCCTCAGAACTCTTTCACCCGGTAATCGAACACAACCAGAGAGTTCAGAGAACCGTTTGCCAAAGTAAAGTGCTAAATAACCTGGGAGCAAAACCACTGACAAAATCAAATTTATGATTACCTTACACTGATAGTGTTGTGTTCTCTACTAGTAAGACTTGCAGAGAAGAAATTTTACTTCCCCAAATGCAAATAGTTTGCTTGCAAACAAGACAATGCAGTCGAGCGTGAGAACATTCCCAATTGCGCCGTAGCTTTGAGATAGAGCTGCCCAAGTATTTACATATACAAGCTTCTGAAAGGGGACTGGAAGATGGTTATACATAGGGAAAGTCAAACTCCACAATATTGACAGTTCTGGTATTTCATCTTTAAAGAGAAACTCAAAATGACCATGAAAGAGAGAGGGATGGTAAAACAAAAGATCTAAACAAAGCTCTCTATTTGATTACTGTGTCCCCAAGACAGGTCCCAGTTTCAAGTCAATGGAGTGACAGGACAAGGTCTGACCAGTCCCCTTTAGTCCCCAGGATTTTTTTCCTCCTACTGATAGGAAAAAACTCCGCTTGTCCTTCCGGAGGGAGCTGCAGGCTCCCAGCATGAAGCTGTGGTTCCCTTGCCTGCCTCCTCTTCCCTTTGAGCAGGATCAGTTGTTCACCAAGGAAAGCACAAAGATCTTGGTCTTGCTCAAAGATCTTCATCTTGCTCTCTCTCTTGAAGAATTCGCATGTAAGGGGGATCCAAATAGGAGGGAAAACCAATACTAAATCCATCCTCTGCTCCCCCCTCCAAAAAAACCCCCAGACAACCCAGCTGCAACCATTGTCCATCATCTCAAGTATATTTAGCAAGCATTTAGTTTAGAAAACCAAATTAACATTACAAAATATTCATGGAAAAAAAGAGAAATCTTTCTTCAGAGTATTTAAGTGATGGAGAAAGAAGGAAATATGTATGTATTTCTGATAGCAGTTTCTTGTGCCCAGTGGCAATACTAATTTAACTCTTCTATCTTTATTGTTCCTCCCCCATCTCATTTGTTAAATTTTCCTGGTAGAACTAAGCATTAATTCACTTCAGATCATTATCTGGAATCTATTTTAACATAGCAAAAAACCTTTCAGTGGATTGAAAAACACATTCTTCCAAGAGTTTCCTTAATTATGAGAAAAGGAACAAGGATAACTCAAAGAGACCACTAGTCTGATGTTAAAATAACAAATTAATAGGCCACATTCAAAAATATACAACATATATTGATCTTTGTTCAAGTGTTAGCATCCAGGGAACTAAAGAATATGAAAGTAAATCATTACAACTTCTCTCGCAGATTTTTTAAAGAAGGAAAAATTATTAATATTCTTTGTTGCAGAAGTATTTTTAATTATATTTAACATTTTGCGATCATCCCCACATGCACTCATTCCAAAGCACTAAAACTTCATAGTGAAATATAGTCGAAGGTGCAAATCAAAAATAGACATAGAAAGGTAACGAGTAACTACTGCATTCTTCTTCCATACCAAGTGGATGCTAACCAAACTATTACTGGTTATAACTGTTACTGCCTGATACAAACACCGCACAGACACAGACGTGCATTTCTTAACCTGCCCGCACTCCTATAGTGGATGGAACAGAAAGGTTTGTGTAGAACAGCAGGAAATAATATTATGGAGGTGATTTTAAGGAGAGAGAAGAATGAAGCAATTGCAATTTGTCCCTTAATAGTTGCACTTATCTTTCACAAGGGAAATCTTTAAAATTCAGGACGTGTCATATTTGATGGTGTTGAAAAATAATGAAATGTAATAATATGTGAATAATATATCTGATATGGTCAAGGGTTCAATCAAAACTAGACTACTGGGTACATTACTTAGTAAATATTCTGTGTATATATATATAGAAGAGGATTCACTCATTTGGTTCATTATCCAGTCAACAAAACTCTCAAGAGAATGAAATGAGTATAAATAAGAGAAAGAATCATGCAAATGTAACACCAGAGAAATGTACACAGCTAATCAGTAAATGTAAAGAATTTTTTAAAATTCATATGCAACCAACCATGGTTACCGTCTTTGTTAAGTCGTCTTGTCTGATCAGTTTGTTTCAGGTACTTTTGCGCAATGAGGCTGAAACAAGTTATTTAATAAACATTTTCACCATCGTGACTTTCCTTCTTGTTACGCTTGCTATGGAAAAGAGCAGGAAGATAGAATCAATGTGCAGGAGTCCTGTTCTTTACAGGCAACATTACTCTGGCTGCCAGTTAGAGCTATCAAAAAGCAGGCACACAGACTCGCTGGGAAGAAAAGCAGAGCGACTCAGTCTTTTCTGAGACCATATGATACAAAGCAGGTCTTGGAAGGAGCTCAAGAGATCATTCGAGTTTATCTCCCAGCATCAGGAGGGCTGGAACCCCTCTGCTGAAACTCTTAGCAATGTACATTTATCTGGCCTCCCCTTGGAGACCTCGGGGGATGGAAATGCCACAAGTGCCACTGCAAATCCATTCCCACACTTTGATCATCTTATTACTGGCAAGTATCTAGTCTCTAAATCCACCTTGCTGCTCTGCTTCCAACCGTTTACGTACAGCTGCTACCCAGTTTCCAGGCTGTGCCACACTCTTTTTGCAGATGCCACGTCTGCTTAGCTTGCTTCTGCAGACGCCGCAGGAAACGGCATCAGAGCTTTCGCTGAAGCGACGCTACAGCATCTTACCTTTACCGTTTCTCCCACAGCCACAAGGTCTGTTAACCTGGCTTGGTCACTCTGATACATGATTTTTTGATGAATCCACATTGGCTGCTACTTATCACCGTATTATTTCTTAGTGCCTGCAAGGCCTGAATGTTTGCTGTGGTATTTTCTTCTGAAATGGCTACTCGATCCTGCCCACATCTATTTTTTTCCCCTCCTTCTCCTCTTTCTTTCTCCTCTTTTTTCTATGATAGAGTTCACGCTGCCATTCTTCAGCCTTCTAGAACTTTGTATAGATTTCTTAAGGGTGTAACTCTTAAATGTGACAATAAAAACAGCAAATTAACAAAATCTAAATATATCGGTTCCAACCCCCGCTAACTGCACTTCCTTTCAAAAATTCTTCTCCAAAGTATATGTCAGTAAACACCCCTTTCGACAGCCCTACTACACAAGTCACAGAATCACAGAAT
>NW_009716061.1:0-13467 GCF_000703405.1 Apaloderma vittatum
GTACATACGTTTTATTGTACCTTTTCTTTTTTTTTTAAGACATATATGCTTTTAAAATTTCCTGAAGACCAATTCTTTTCACACCTTCATGGTTCGTAAGACAAGACAAGCACCTGCCCCTGAGCGTGGAGGGTCTGTGCATAGCGGGAAGCTTTTCTGCAACCCTCTCACGGTCACTTTGGTGGTTAAGAACGAGACGCCATGTGTTCTGCTTTAGAGAAGGAAGAGAGAGTGGATGTGACACAAAGGTCCAGGGACATATGAGAGAGGGTGCAAAGAAGTCAGGGAAGAGGATGCATATGGAAGGAAATTAGTGGCAGGGGGGTGATCTGTGGGGTTTCAAAGGAAAATAATGTGGTTGGTGCCATGGCAATGAGACGGACCATGGCTGTGCCTGGAGAGCAGTTTTGTCTCACCTGCAGAAGAGCAACTTCTTAAACCTCTTGGTTTATTTTGTAAGGGTATGCTGGACTGCACTCTGTGATTTTACTTTTATTCTACTAATGTAGCTCTGACTGTCAAGGAAAATTTAAATGGTTTGTGTGCAGTGTAAATACCTTTTGCTGAACTTTGAGCCATAATAGAGATGAAGTAGCTACTACTTTCATGCATCATGTAAACTACTCCTGCGTAACTTGTTTTTAAAGCAGAAATTGTGTAACTAGAAAGCTGAGGAGAGGATTAATGTGCTTCATCCCTTGGCAGTTGTGACTGTGTTTCATAAAATTGATCTCAACAATTGTATCTTTTTAAGAGACTGGTTCTGTTTAGAGTTGAGAGCCCAGAAAATAACATGATATTGCTGAAATCTGTACAGCTATAGATGTCAGATCTCTACATTTACTAATTTGTTTGCTTAATACTGTTTCACTTTCTTTTAACATGTTGAAGATAAAACTTCTGTAGCTTAAGACTTGCAAGGGTGATACTAATGTTTAACGGAGAAGCTGTTTTTAAACTAACTAGAGGACAGACCTTTCTCTCTTTCAAGGTGTAAATTACTCTACATTTGTAGAGCTGAAAATAGTTGCCGCTGGAACAGTTTAATATATTATTTTGCCATTATTGGAACAAATTTGTATTAACTAATTTCGCATGGTAAAAGAAAATTTTGAGCCTGCTCCTGTTTAAAAGTGAATGTCTGAGGAATACTGTGTGTAGCTGATGTTTCTGAGGAGCGTCCAGTTTAATACAGTATAGTAGTAATCTTATAGTTAGTGATCTTTGGGAGTTTTGGATTACTGCTGTACTCTGAAGTTGCATACATTAGCCATGGAAGTTATTCTGAGCTATTTTTCCCACATTCACTGTCAGCCTGGAAACAATATTTTTAAATATTTCTTTAAAGTCCTGTTTGCTTTGGTTATATATAAATAAAAAGGGGTGAGGGAATGTTTTTCTAGAAGTATGCTTGTGCCTTTATCTTATTCCTTTCTATATGTATTTCATCACCCTGTGACTCAAATCTTTGTTAAATTATTAGGAAAAACTTTTGTGGTGCTTTTTTTTTTTTTTCAAGTCACTGGCGTAGTGGAAACATTTATTTACCATCTCTGTTTGCTAAGTGTCCACTCTGAAAATAAGGACATTTTTGGATTTTCACTTCCGTTCCACACAGTATGATCACAAGGCTCTGACAGGGTTCTCAGTGTGCTAGAAAGAGGAGCCAAAGTTTTGCTTGTACATATTAGTCAGGGAATGAGGCATGTGAGTGTGATGTGTTTGTCCCACAATGAAGCGAGGAGGAACAGGAGCAAGACTCACTGTGTGACCTCTGGACTGTGCTCGTGCTGGTCACTGGGCTGGGAGTAACAGAGGTACAAGAGGTAGGACCTCGCTGGATGATTCCTGGCAGTGGCTTTGTTTGTCAATAAAGACACGTTTCTAGGCTTTGTGTGACTGCAGAGGAAAGCGTGGTAAAGTCCAGAGCTTGGTGCAGGCAGGTTCCGGAAGGCAGCCTAGCAGCACGCACTTGGACCGGCGAGAAAGCGGCCGACTGCCAGCAGCAGCCCTGAGCCAACACGTGCCTCGTGAACAGGGGGAGGCTGTGACCAGATAGCCTCTCCGCTGCCAGGGCCACTGGATACAACTGAAAAGCAACCCCAGGGGAGGAGAAAAATGGGGTTTGGCTGGATTGATTCTCTGGCCTGACTGACCACAGAGCCCCATGGGAGCAGGAGTTTGCAAGAGGAGGAAGGCAGAGAGGCACAGATTGCAGTCACTGGAAGGGATGGTTTTAAAACAACTGTGAAAACCACATCCTGAGGTTTTCTTTAAATAAGAAAGTACAAGATAATCGACTCGACTGAAACCAGTTTGTATTCTACTTGTGTAAGGACACTGAAAGAGTAGTAAGCATGATGAAAAGAATATCTCTAGGAATCAGTAGCTGAAGCTTGTTTTGCTTATTTATTCCTTTTTTTATTGTGATTCTTGGAGGGGAAACTGAACCAACACAATTAATTCCTTTGAGAGTGATACAGCAGTAACACAGGGAGGTTTTGAACGTACTCCAGGTATGAGACTCAAACCATATTGCTGCACCTTTAGCTGGAGTCTGCAAGAGGCAGATGATCCTGAGTTCTTACAATGTCCAGGATAATTGGAATGAGATAAGGACCTACGAATGCAGTGAAATTAACCCCCCACTGATATCACTGGAATTAAATAGCAGGTGAATTGTGTCAGTGTACACAAAGAAAAGTCTAGCTCTATAAATTCAGGTTAATTTTCAGGTTTGAAGTAATGCACCAAGGTATGGTTGACGATGGATGCTGCAGCCCAGCCTCCAATTCTCACATGTCCGGGATGCTTCACTGTCCCGGAATTCATTTGTTTTTCTCCAACTTGTCTTTTTTTAATTTTTCTTTTTCTTTTTCTTTTTTTTTTGCAGAAATACTGCTGACCCTGCAGGTGCTTCGGTTGCTCCTTTCTTCAGCTGATGGGGCTTGCAGCCCCCAAATCCTTACCAGTTTGAAGAACTGCGTCTGTCTGTCGTGACCCAGTTGAGCTGCAAGCAAGCGCCGGTGGTGGCTGCCTGCTGCCGACGGGACTCAGCCCTGCCTTCCCTTCCCGTGGGGAGCCGGGCGGTTGATGCCGAAGAGCAGCCTCTTCTTTGACAGTCTGAAGCTAGCGTACAGACAGTTGCTCAGTCTGTTCACTGCATTCACCTTAGTGCAACTTAGATCTCTCCTGCGAAGTAAATGTTGACAGGCAATTTTCATAAACCGTGTCAGATTGAATGTATTTAAATGTATGTATTTAAGGAAAAACAACCATGCGCTTGTTCTGTTTCTGTTTAGTTCTAGACCTTGGGGTTTGGGGTTTTTTTTTTTTGGTATGTTTTCCCTGGCTTACTCAGTCTGGTGCAAAGAATTCAGTTCCGCCTGAAAACTGGTGTTTTAGACTAAGGCCTGCATTTTGGGGCGGAGAGGAGGCATGGAGGAGGGTGTAGAAGCAATGTCTGGTACATAGAGAGACCTCCAACCAGCGCGTTCCACTGACGAGAAGTCAGAGAAGGTGAACCAATGCAGAAAACTATACAGACCAATTCTGAATGGGGTCAAAGTTGTAAAACAAATTAAAATTACCCTGTGAGAGGGCTGTTTATAAGGGGCGTTTTGGTTGGGTTTTGTGGTAACGTTTATAATGCAAGTCATGAATCCAAAAATAAAAGTTGATTACGGTCTTATTTAATTAAATTTCTAACAGTCAGCAAATTCTCATTTTTTTAACCTGGCTCTCCTGACCTCTGTCATCTTCTTCTTCTTTGTAATAGAATATATATTTTAAAAAAACAACAAAAACAGCAAAACAAACAAACAACAAAAACAGGTTACCCCTTTATTTCCCTAGGTGTGTTTCCAGCAATCTGGAAGGCCAGTTACTGGATGCTAAACAGCAGAGTTCAATGGTAATGCATGTACTGATTATGGTAGTGCAGAATTGGTGCATAATATAAAAAACTCAAAAAAACTGCTTTAAAGCATGATAATTTCTGTCTCCCATCCCCGTAGCTGGGAAAATAACAATTCTTGTAATACCTAATAGCAGATATCACTACAGGCTTCACCACTATAGTGTGTTTCTGATTATTTTAAAGCAGTGTGGACTACGAGGATGTTTTGTAAGGTACCTAAAATCCAGTTTATATGTAAACAAGCAATAATTTAAGTTGAAAACTTAAGTGTTTTACTTGTATAATTTTTGTGAGATATACATGTTGTGAAGTTGATTCCAAATGAGGTACTTCAGTATTAAATTAGATATCTTCTTAGCCGTGTGTGTCTCCTGGAAAAGTGTTTTGTAAAGGATCACAATGCCTTGATTAGACCTAATTTGTAGGCTTGAGATGTCTCATTTTCTAAACCTTGTGATTCTGCTCATAATGCCATTTAACTAACCTATATTATATGCAGCCACTGTAGGAACCAATTCTTGATTTTTGTATGTTTATATCCTTTCGTAACAAATCTTAGAAAAACTAACTGTTACTAAGCAGGCCACTGTTAAGCCTGTAATTTTTTTTTCTTGCCCACTGAGGTTGGAATAACCTTTTACTAAACTGACGTCAGTTTCTGAGGACTTGAAATACTAACAAATTCATGAGTTTGGCCTCTGTTTTCATTCTGCTGATCCCCAATCCACAAACTTTCTAACCGGGGCGCAAATTTTTTGATGTCATGTAAAATGCAATGCATTTTATAGTATCTCATCAGCCATGCCTTTTGGAAGTGAAAGGTTTATTCTGTTGCCATTTAATTTGTTTTGGTTTTCAGATGGGGGTTCAGATAAAATAGCAGCAAATCTATATTAAAGCTGAGGAAAATATGATAAAAGTGGTTCAAAATAGGCTGTTTCTGTAGAAGGCTTGTGATGAAAGCCCAGGAAATCTACAGTTGTGTGTTTGTCCCTAAGGAGGGTGGTGCCACTGTTCTGGAGAAACAGCATTTTTCAGCTGTCACTGTTCTGTTACCAAACTCCAACAGAATATTTAGTCAGCTGAGCCATCCTCTTACCTGCTGATGGGAAACCAAAATAACTGTCAGCCCTGAGCTCCACAGCCTCATTACTACAATGACACTTGTGTTAAAACTTGCATTATATACCTGACAAAGAATTATTTATGTAAGAAGTTTATACATTTGAAGGAATTAACTTCATGCACCACAAAATGTAAATGAGTTTCAAAATAATTTTCGGGTTTATTCCATCCTTTTTTGATTCTTGGCTGTAACCTCTGCAGATAGATTTTTCATTTTCCCACTGGACAAAATAGTTCAAATTTGTCCTGTTTCACAACAGACCTGCAAACTCTTATCATCTGTAGTGATTATGATACTTCATCATCCATTGCCATTTTGAACGAAAGGAGATTGTACCTATCACTTTGGCTACATTTGGGTTCACCGTGACTTGAATCGTCTTCTAAGTAATTAAAGAGAAAAAATGAGTGAAGGAATCTTCTGATCATATTGATCACTATAGAAACAAAAAAAGCCAAATCAATTCCCTTCATTATCAGTATTTTTCATCCTGTATACAGTAAATTTGTCGGAGAAAGTACTTGGATTTTGTTTAACAGAACAATTGATCAGTGTTCTACTTACATTACTAAATGTGAAAGGCGCATAATGTGAAAAATAAGCGTATATACATGGTCGTACGACCAGTTTAAGTGTTCATGTAATGTGGTAAGTTTAAAAAGTGAAGTGAGCTGTTTTGCTACAATGAATTAATTTGTACTCGATCTTTAAAATATTGTCCCACACCGGTATCCCTTTGGGCCTGTATTAATTAAAAGCAATGTTTTTGCAGTTTATACAATACATTTTTTAATCTTTGTTTAAAAGCGGAATTCATATGGGCTTAACAGATGAAATGGGTGGCACAGCTCCACTTGCAAAACCCAAAGATACACAATCAGTTTTGAAATGCAACTTAAGCCATTAATTGTTGGTGTGAATTTAAAAGTTTTCTAGTATTTGTATGGTAGTATGCTGCCTAAGAGCAAAAGCATTCTCTGCACAAAAGAAAATTTACTGTAGTGGCTTTGATTTTAATTAGAATTTTCTCCCTGGTGTTTCTTTGTAGACTAAAACAAAATCTTTTAAGTTTCTTACTACAAGTAAAAGCTATGTGCAAGAACCTCAAAATGCTAAAATCTAGCATAATGCCTTAGATCTGTTTTTAAGTCTTGTATATTCCTACCTAGCTGTCTGATGTATTATATTTGTATAGTGAATTGTGTACAATTTTGGAATAAGTGCATCATCACTTAATCTTTATGTTGTTCGATAGAGATGATGGACACGTTTCTTCAAACATTTACTGTCATTTAATTTTTCTCCCTTTATGTCATTTGTGGGTTTTATTTGTACAGTTCATCATGAAGTTGCATCTGAGATGTGTGTATATGAAAAGATTATACAAGGGTAAAATTAAGCAATATATAAACTATGGTTCTTCAGGAGAAAGCTTACAGTGTTTCAGGTTGTGATTTATTTTCAAAACGGAGTTGACTCTGAACATCACTTTGTTCACCTGCATTGATGTTTGTATTTCTAGTGTGAGCAGTTTATGCAAAGGTAGATATATTCAGAGAAATTTTAAATACATTTATGCAAGTTAATATTGCTTTGCTGATGCTATTTGCTTATTTGATGTTAAATAATGCTATTGTAAATAAAGAATTCTGTTGTTATTGCATCATTTAATAAATTTTAATGCCTTCGGGTTTTACATGGCTTTAGAGATTTCAACGTGTTTCTGTTGTGTCTTCATTTATTCGTAGAAGGGTGTAAGATGTAGTACTAAAGCACCAGAGGGTGAGTTGGCAGGCTTTCTATGTTGAAGGTTTTTATACATTCCAACTAGTTGTTACTCTTAAATCTTTTTATCTTTATAGTGCTATACTAATTGGAAATGTTTATTGCATAACTTAATGTGAAAACTGTTCATTCTGAGTACTTTTTTGTATCACAGCACAAAGTACACATTTTTAGTTATAGTTTCAGCAGAGGCAGACCTCAAATAGCCTGAAGTGAGGTAAGAGCTGGTTCTGCTTGCTATGATAGATGAAAATGTTTGATTTGTCAATTAAAATAATAATAATACCAATAAAGGCAGCTACAAGAATACTTCTTTTTCAGAATGATCTACTGCTTCCTCAGGGAAGATAAAAGCTACTTATATTAAAAACTGTTATCCCTTCACCATTCCTACCAGAAGAACAAGGCTTCTCCTGCAGTTGTCATGGCTTGGCTTCAGCAAAATGCTCGTGATTCTTGGATATGAGGAAAATACTACTACATTAAGGAAAGCAAGGAAAAATGATGTTTCTTCGCAATGTGAGGTCAGAAACGGGTAGAGAAAACATCTGCATATAGCAAGAGGAAAAATGTTTCGTATTGGAACTTTGCCTTTAGGCAAAGAATAAATTATCATTTATTAATATTAAAAATAAATTTAAATACTTGACAGCCTTTTTAGCTGAAGCTCCTATTGTCAGTCTGAGTATGATGAGCTCACAATGACCTCTGATGTATCATAGAATCATAAAATCTATCAGCTGGAAGAGACCTTGAAGATCCAGCCTGAGTCCCAGCCCTATCAACCGACTAAATGATTCCCCCCAGTGCAACACCCACACGTCTCTTAAACACCTCCAGGGACGGTGACTCAACCACCTCCCTGGGCAGCCTGTTCCAATGGCTGACAACCCTTTCAGTAAAGAAATTCTTCCTAATATCTAACCAGAACCTCGCCTGGTGCAACTTAAATCCATTTCCCCTCATCTTACCACTCTCCACTAGGAAGAATAGACCAACCCCTGCCTCTCTGCAGCCTCCCTTCAGGTAGATGTAGACAGCGATGAGGTCTCCCATCAATCTTCTCTTCTCTAGGCTAAACAGCCCCAGATCCCCCAGCCTTTCTTCTAAGCCCTTTACCAGCTTGGTAGCCCACCTCTGTACCCTCTCCAGCACCTTTTCTAACTGACTTTACAAAAGAGAAGTGCTGGCTTTAACTTTTTGGATCAGGCTTTGCTGACAGCGACCAGCGACCAGCTTGTGTGATGTAAGTTATCATCATGAGACAAAAGGTGACTGCCTTTTGAAGGTCTTTCTCATGGTAAACCGTAGTTAAGTCTTGCCGACCAGACTCATCACAGGACAGAACAGAACAGAAATTCCTGGAGGCTGTGAATTATTCCCTAGGTTTTTGCTCTCTGCTTATCCTGCTTATCCATGCCCCCAGTGTGAGGGGAGAGACACATACTGCGCTGTACTTGGGCTCAGGCCATGGTAAGGGGAGAGAGCAGCCAGATGTATCTGACCTCCACCTTGGCTCTTGGTCTCCGGAGCATGGAAGTAGAGATGGAAGTACAGCTAGAGTGGGCCTTTTGACCAAACCTGCCCTCTGCTTCCTGAAACCAAAGTCATGGTGAAACCTTCATGATAAATTAGTTCTTGCACTGAAGAAAGCAGAACCCAGAGCAGCTTTGAGAGGTTATGTGACCTTCTGTGTATGTGTATATATATATATATATGTGTACAGGTTCTGTGTCATATATACCTGTGTCCTCTAACCTTTTTAAAACCCTACTGGGGCTTCAGCTAAGGGTCATCTGTAGGGTCCTGCAGTGTGTGGGGACTGCTGAATCCCAGCTTTTAATACAAGTCAATCCAGAGTCCCACTAAGAGTTCCCACTCTAGCTGGCTAAAAGAGGGAAGAATGATTACAAATTGACAGAGTCCTTGGGAGAGATAGGTCAGGAAAGGCCCAGGTTGGAATTATGACGTGAATGAACCTCTCTGAATGGTCATCCATTGCATTGAGGTCTGTGTCACTTAGGAACAGGCTCTTGGGACATCTCTCAGCTGCAAAAGAAATTTCCCCAGCAATTAAAGACTCGGGTAGTGTGATGGACCCTATTAACCCTTCCCTATCTTTCTTTCCAGCCTGAGCTTCCTTTGGTCCTGCTGTGAATGACCCTGGCCTCTGCCAGCATGGTGGGCTTATGCTAGACGTTGTGACCCAGAGGGTCCCCTTATGCATCTCATCTCCTTCCTTTCAGACTCTGGTGCCTTGAGGGTGAAAAAAACATGATTGCTTGCACTGAAGCAGTTAAGTTTAAGGCATGCCTTGGAGTCCAGAAACAGAACACGGCTTACCTTCTGCCTGAAAGAGCAAAATCTGGCAAGTGCACACTGGAGTATGGCTGGACCGTGGAGTTCCCGAGGGCCAAGTTTGCGAGTGCTCATGCTTGGTCCATCCAGCTGCACCAGCCAGGGAGTAAAGGACCTGTGCAGTGGGTGCAGGGACTGGGATGAGGGCAGGGGCACTGGATGGGCGGAGGGGCTGTGCCCATACTCAAGGCATCCATGAACACATGTGTGCTTGTGAACCTAGAGAGGGAGGGTGCACAGTTTCCCCAGTAACCTCTGAAGCCAACAAGGGGACTTGGCTGCCTGTTTTCATGCCTTATGTGGGCACTGTGTGTAGTTGCTGTTGAGGGCAGTAGCTTGTCCATGGCAGACATGTCTCTGTGTGTCTCTGGAATTCGCACTCAGCTTTGCTACCTGACAAACCTGCACAAGGGAAAGCAGCAGCCACATCTAGCAGCCTGAGCAGTGTCCTCGGGTGCCTGGGCTGGGGCTACTAGAAGAAGCAGCCACTTCTAGCATCCCTTAGCATTTTTTTAGCCAGCAGGATCTGTTTGAGTTGTGAGTATTCCCGAGATTAAATGCATATAATCCTTACATGATGAGGAACTAATCCTTTGCTAATGTGTCCCCACAGTTCTAAGTTTGTAAGCAAATTTCTAAAGCATTATGGGGGCACCCAAACAGTACTTGTGCTAGTAAATCCTCAGGTTAACTGGAACAAGTGGATTGGAAAAGAGGTGTTTATAGAGCATTAGAATAATAAGAGCTGTCAATGGCTGAAGCTGAAGACCTATTGATCCAAATTTGTAGTGTGGGAGATGAAAAGAAAGGTTTAACAGAGTACATACAAAATCTCCTCCTATAATAACAGATCACTTCCAACTGTCAAGTGGATAAACGTTGTTGGCTATAATGCAGGAAGGAACCTGAGGCTGAGGCTGACCTCTCTAGAATTTGAACTTTCAAAGTAGTGAAGAATTGGGTAAAAAGGGAAATGCACAGTTGCAAAGGAATAGCCTCAATTTACAGAGATCTAAGGCTGACAGAGCTGAGTAGTAGAACCAAGTAGTACAGAGGAAATTGGTGAACTATAGGGGAACAATCATCTAACTGCAAATAACTTCCCCAGTGGAAATGTAAATCTCGTGGCTACTGTCATTAAACAAATGCATAGCATCCTGCTTGTGCACCAAGGGGTGGCTGGGCAGGACAACCTAGGGCCAGACAATAAGATTGTCAGTGTCACAAGAACTCATGTGTCCAAGGTTGCTTGGATAACTTCCTGATCCAACAGGATATATGATTCTCCTCCCCTGAGGAGCTGGAATCCGTCTGATTCTGTCTATTTAATGATGAAGAAGGTGGGGGTCAGTCAACTGGTGCTGAGACACCCCCAAGCCCCATAACAGCTGCTGGTGAGAGGGGGTTGCTCCAGCTGCTGCAATGCACCCAGGGATTTCTCCCTAGGAGATGTTCCTGAGAAGACAGTGCAGGAGAAGTGAGAAGAATCTCCTGTTGCTCCAAAAATTACTCTCTCATCCCAGTTTCAGGCTGCAGTTCACTTCAGGTGAATTGTACTACAAGTATTCAGGAGGGCTGGAAGCAACCACAATGAACCTGGCCAGAGTCATCTACTCAGATCCCTGCAAACTGTGGGCAAAGTGGCTGAGAGATGAGAAGAACAAGAGATATTCCTGCCCCTGCTTATGTACCCACTCAGTGTCCTAATCTGGCAAAGGGGGAGGAAGATTGCAGCTGTGTGACAGGATTGATTTGCTCCAAACTTTAGATTGGCTACCTCCAGCTTTTTCTTGTGCACATATTTTTCAATTATTTGTCTATTCTCAGTGTATTTGGAATGAGATGAGAGCAATGGATTGCTTCAGTGAAGTCACTGTGCTAATGACAACATCATTAAAATGCTGCTGTATCTAAAGACACAACACATACTGGAAAAGGAAAGTTGAAGCACTTTAATACATTATTTCCCTTTTTTTAAATAGTCTGCATCATCAGAGGCTGTTGCTCTTCTGTTCCTCATCCTATTCTATAGTCATAGCAATAGACTGTCTCTGCTCTGACCTGGTCTAAAATGTAATTTGGGTTATTTCCACAACAGCATCTGGTGTCACGACTAGGATTCCCATGTCCATGCTGCAGCTGGTTGTCAGTGTAAGTGCTGGGGTACAGGGAGCCCATGGATGGGAAGCTGGGCATCAAGGTCTGCTGCAGCAGTGCAGTCTTCAGAGGATCAGGAGTCTGCTCATAGGTGTAACCTGTGTGTTGGGGAATGTGTAGGAGGCAGAGCACTTTAAATTTGGAGAAAGGAAGATGTAGAGTAGGAGTAAGAGCAATGATGAAGAGTTTGTGTCCAAGCTGAGAGGAGGATGACAGGGCTTATGATGCAATTTTTTAGAAGAAATCTGAATCAATACAAAGAGATGGCATCTGCATTAAACCACTTGTCGACTGAATGCTATGCAAGCAGCCTGCAGGTGCTTGTCTTTAATGTGCATCCCCGAATGTCTGTGGAGCAGGAATACCCTCTAAAATCCTTCAGCAGGGGAGGGAGGCTGATAGACTGCTGTGAGCACTTTGTAGCAACCCATAAAATCATAACAAAGTCCAAAAGGAAGACCTGAACGACACTTCAGCAGCCAAAAAGCCAAATGCTGCAGGCACAAGTACATTGCTGGTCATGGCTCCCTGCTTTGGTGCAGGAGCAAAGGTGACTGAACAGTCACCCTTCTGCTCCCTCTCCCACTCTCTCCCCCACCCTATCCCCACCATCTCTTGCAAGATCGGGACTTTTTTAATGCAATAAATACCTTTAACCTCTTAGGGGATGAAAGCCTCTGAAGACTACCTGCAATACAGTGAAAACAATGCCTCATGGCATTTTTATTTCCTGACCTCTGTGTCATCAGGGTTCAAGGAAAAGCAATATTTTAATTTCTGGGCATGTTTACAATTTAACTAATGATGAGAATTTTAAAATCTCACTTTGTGTTTGTCCTCATTTCTCCTGAAAATCTCCAGTGTAAGCTTGTCTCCTCCACAAGTCCCTTTCCCTCTTCCCATGCTTTGATACCTAGCCAAAGGATTCCAGATTATCTAGCAACACTAATTTCTGAGGGTGACTCAAACTTTTCTGTGTAATCAGAAAATCTAAATATAAATCTAATATAAATCTATTTAACTCCAGTACTACTTTTACGCTACTGATGCTGCATCAATGAAACCATGTTAAACTGCTTGCCTGAAACTGTTTCCTGAAGCAATACAACAGCAATTCTGTTTTACAAATAACAGTTTTGGAACAACACAGAGAAAGTGTAAAAACAAAACAAAACACAAATACAAACAAACCCCAACTGATAACAAAAAAAATCAGACTATTTAAGATAATGGTCTGTTTCAGAAGGCTGCTGCACTTCCTATCTTCTTCCTAAGCCTACCTTGCATATTGACTGACCCTGGTGTATTCAGTACTACTGTCTTGAAAACAGATGTTAGTATGAAGAATAAGATTGTATGTAGAATTAGACCAATATATTTAATGTGAATCACACAAATGTTCAAACTCAATTTTGGGAACAAAACTATGCTCGGCTGGCTGGGGAAGGAATCTTGGGAGAACCTGGATCAGTTCTGGGGCTCCCTTGGTAGTGCTGTGTGCTTGTGTTTACTGTCTGTTTATATCCTGAGGGAAAAAAATAAAATGCGAGGTTCCAAACCAAAGCTTTTGGTAGGGAGGAATTACAGTGCCTGAGGTCCTATGCTCTGAATGAACCCTCAACTCTCTGTTTCAAAGCACTTGACTCAGGCTAGATAAGAAATAAAGACTGCAAGGATGGCTTAACCTCTGGTCAGGTGCAGTCAGCGATGGTGTCTGGAGCTAAGTCTCCCTGTCTGAGGCTGCTTCAAGTGATTTCTGATCCCTTCTTTGGGATGAAGGCAGTGTTTTACAGACGATCACACAGAGCTATGTTAATTAATTTTTATAGAACACCATAACCACTCGAACGGTATCTAAACCTGCAGGAGTCAGACCTGGCTGTGTTTATTCACCACTCCAGCTATATGTGTGTGCCCTTTAGCTTGTGCTGTTCTGTGCCCCAGGATGCCTTTTCTGCCTTGTTCTGAGAGGAACTTGTGCTCGGCCAGCCCCGAGCTAAAGTAAAACCACCCCAGCAATGCCCATGAAAGCTACAGTGGCTTAAGAGCGTGCTGCTGGGTGTTAGGTCATTGGAGATTCCGAGGTGTTTTTTTATTTTCCACGAGCAAAACACACACCTGC
>NW_009716062.1:0-5255 GCF_000703405.1 Apaloderma vittatum
CTCTACCAGTCCCTCTCTGTTGGTGAAGACATGTCCCTCAATGCCTATCTTTAAACACCTCCAGGGATAGTGACTCAACCACCTCCCACTTCCACCCAATTCGGTGTCATCTGCAAATTTACTAAGGGTGCACTCTATCCCCTTGTCGAGATCATTGATGAAAATGTTAAATAGGAGTGGCCTATTACTGACCCTTGGGGACACCACTCGTAAGGGAAAAGTAAGGAGGTAAAAAAACCAGCAGAAAGTAACATATAAAAATTTATTTTTAAAATACCTACCAGTTAAGTAAAGCTGGGCTTGCCATTATTATCATATACATACAGTCCTGCCTTCTGAAAACTTAAGTATCTTCTGTAAGAAGTTAACCAGATACAATTTTTAATGTCTAACTATAAAGGGTAAAGAATCTAACAAATTTCAATCATTAGCAGAATTAGATGCGTGTCTACATGCATGTGTATGGGTACATCTGCATATGCCCATACATGAGGACGAAAAGTAGGAATCAAGGAATCTGAATGATCTGGCCAAAAGAAAGAGCTACTTATGTAATTTTCACTTAAAGGCAGGCTGCTGCTGTGAAAATTTACTGATAGCTTTTTGAAGTCAGAAACTGGAAGAATCACTTTATTAGGGACCTCAGTGAGAGCTGAAGGCTGGCCGCTTTCTGTGTGAACCATATTTCAGTGAAGGGCATGAGAAATCCTAGGCAAGCGTGAGCTTTAATGAGAGGCTTGCAGGGTGTTTATGGCATTGAGCTTGCAGAAGTTGAGGAGAAGGCAGAAGATATTAGCACAGGAATTATTTACCAGCTTCTCAGCCAGTTTCTGTTGTGGTTCATTTCTGAATATCTCTCCAATTCTCTTCATTTCAGCTGCGATCTCAGCGTGCAATAGAAAAAATTATAAACATCTGACCGCCAAAAAGCCTCTCTTATGTCTTTCTACTGCCTTCTGGGGAAATAATGACGCTGGGTCAGTGCTTCTGTCCCTGACTAATCATAGTTTCTAGAAGGCTCTTAAGAGCACTGAAGACTAAATGTAAGGCTTCCTTTGGATTATCTCTGTAATTTCTCACACATAGTGATTTTAAAGACTTGATATCTTAGATGAAAGACAAGAACATGTTAACACACACACAATCATTTAAGGAAATTTATTAGTTGAGTATTTCCTTTCATGCCCTCTGGCACTTGAGACTTAGGCACATACATCACTTTATTTCATCCTTTCTACAGCCCACATTTTTAAATAATGGCTCAGGCAGTACTGAAGGCAAAGACTTGGCAAGCTTAAAAAATATAGTAGATAGTTATACAGGCAGCAAGAATAGCCAGTTACAAAAGCTAATACTAAGAAAAATAAAGTCGTTTAGATGCATAAACGCCTCAGGTTCTATAGCTCAGCTGTAACAGTATTTGTCAAATGATCCGATAGATTTTCTTAGAATAAATTCTGACTGTGGCATACCCATGAGCAGCTTAAAGCATTCTCCACTGACTCCCTATCTGCCTATTCCTCACTCCTAATGATGTATTTACTCCTTTTAATGGCTTGGATACTGAGATGATTTCATGTGTAGATTTTGAGGGGGGAAAGGAGTGACAGAGAATATTAAAACATTTGAGATACAAACACACAAAAATGGTACTGACAAGGACAGACACAGCCTGCTACATGCCTTTTTCCAAATTAAAATCTGAATTTCTCTTCACTTACTTTGTTAACTTCACCAGAAACGCTTTGGTAATGTGGCAGGACTCAAGATTTGTAATTTAAATCAGATCAACGGTACCAGGACTTTATTACTCTCTCTTTGACTCTGACCAGGATAACTCACTCCACATGACAGTGGAATATCATAATGATAGCATGAATATTTTCCTGATCCGTTGTTAGAGTTCTGATCCTTCACCTGTGATCACCTAAAGCAATTATGCCCATGTTTATTTATACACTACTGTTTCGGACTCATTTCAATTTGTGACAATGTACCCTTCAGGTCAGCAAGCCTGAGCCTTTCAGTCAACCCAACCTGTTATGGAAACTCAGAACTTTATGGACCGGGTCAGAGGAACACAGCTTTGCATATTGATAAACGACTGCATATTCTTATCCTCTTAAAATCCATTTCCTTTCAGTTTCTGTGGCTGTCTGCACTGATATATGTTCTTATATAAGGGTCATGACTGATTAACATATAATTATGAAAATAACAGATTAACAAATGTGGGTTTTTTAAAGGACAAAAGGACTCTTCTAAAATCTTTTTAAAGGATTTCAACGTACATTGTTAGAAAGTTGTTCCTGAGTGTGGTTTAATAATTTTTATGGCTCAAACATATTTATATCTCTGAACTATCATATCTGGAAACAATGATCAGAGGAAGCTATGAGAGAATTAATTACGTCAGGTTTATCATTCATGATATATTAAATATTTCTGCTGGACACTACTATTTTTGCGTTAAATCCAACATTACCTATGATGTAAATTACCTTTAATTTTACCTTGCTAGAAATACTGCTGGGATTGGAGACATTACATTTTACATAGCTAGATAACATTATATAGTTAGATGTATTATGGTGAGGGTTTGAAGTAACAAACACATCTTCCTTTTGAATTATTTGTTTTAAAACAATTCCATGGGGTTTTTTCCTGACTGAACTGGTAGATCGATGCTAATAATATTAATCCAATTTCATGAAGTTTTATCTCTAATGTTTATTAAGCAACATTGTCATATATTCAGTGTTATTTTGGTATGGATATCTGATTTCTTAATGAACTAGTCAGTTTATTTCAATCCGATCTGATGGAAGTAATTTTCAGCAAATAGTGTTCCTTATTTTTTTATAATCATTCTCAGATAAATAATTCTGGAAATTTTTGAAATGTTAGAAAAATGTCCAGTAGCTGAAATTCCTCCCGAAGTCTCACTATTGATCATTATTTTTATGACAGTCATGTGTTTGTCTCAGTCTTATGTAGTTCAGATACCACTCTACAAACATAAAAAAGATTATGTTTTATTTTTGATTTAAATTCAACTGGCTCATGTATGTATAAAGACATGAATTATCAAGAATTGTTGAAATCAAGTTAAGCTCAAAAGCCACATGGTTAACTCCCCGGTTCTGGCAACAGTTACTGTTAGTGTTACTGTTGTACTTTGCAAAGCTATTCAAAGTGATTCAAAGTATGATAGCCAGTCTGGAAAAATATGGCTTGGAAGTTTTGTATCACCAGAATCCTGAGTAAATCCTTGTATGAGAGCAGTTGCCTTATGTTCAAATTCAATACTATAAAATTCAATGCTTTAGATGACAGGTATGATAAAATCTATACATTCAGTGCTATAAGATGACAGCAGCGATCTCAGAGCCACTCACAGAGGAACCATTTAGCCTTGGCAGCTCTGAAAAGTCAGAACTAGTCATTTTAACCTAAGCCTATTCTGTTCTTTTCTGCAAAGCTGCTTTTTGGGCTGGGTTAGAATTCATTATGTGCTGTTAAATTAGACCAGAATTTCCCCTACAGTAAAATCAAAACATTGTTTTCAACATTATTTTTTTTTTTTTGCTGTTCAAAAAGCAAAGCCTGCAAATAGGATCCAGCTGGTTAGAAGCACCAGTTTGGCACTTAGGAGAGCTACTGGGGTGCCAGACCTCCCGCAGAGGTCTGTGACCCTCGGTGCAGCTGGGAGAGAGGGAGGGGGCACTTCAGGCACTGCTGAGGGGGTCTCAGGCCACTGAATAGTTTAACAGTTGATAGGCTGGACTTGATGGTCTTAGAGGTCTTTTCCAGCCTCAACAATTCTGTGATTCTGTGATTCTGTGATTCAAAGCTGTGCCAGCAAAGGTTCAGACTGGGTATTAGGAAGTATTTCTTTATCAAAAGGGTGGTCAGACACTTGAACAGGCTTCCTGGAGAGGTGATCAATGCCCCCAACCTGCCAGTGTTTAAAGGGCATCTGGACAATGCCCTTAATAACATGCTTTAGCTTTGGTGAGCCCTGAACTGGTGAGACAGTTGGACAAGAGCACAGAGTCACAGAAGCATAGAATGACAAAGTGGTTTGGGTGGGAAGGATCATATAGTTCCCAACTCTCCTGCCAGGGGCAGGGCTGTCTTCCACTAGACCAGTTGCATTGTAGGTCCCTTATAACTGAAATTAGTCTAGTCTAGTTAGTCTATTCACTGAAGGGCTTCAGGGAGTGCTGATATTCAGGATACATTTCATTGCTACTGGTTTAATGGTGAGATATGGGTGAGATCCGAAACTAGCCAGTTTGGGTAACAGAGGTTTGGGGGTTGATTTTGGTGAGTATGCCCTAATCGTCTTGTGATTTTAGTTCTTTTGAGCAGATTCCACTTGATTCCACCTGATCAAATTCCAGTCACACTACAGAAGAATAAATATTTGGAAACACAGCAGCAGTGTCAGATACTAAGATTCTAGTTCTCTAGGGTGTGATCAGCAGCTTCACTGAAATTAATAAGAATGGGATTTAAACTAGGCTGTTATCCCTACAGCTGCCACCTTGGGTTACCTTTCAGCTTGCAGAGAATAAGCTAGCCTCTTTTAACATCCAGAAACTGCAGATTTCACATTAATATCTATTTTAAGCATGATATTAGAAAGGCATGTCTAGACTATATTGAACAAAACCAGACCTTTACATACACCATAAAAGGAAAATGGGAGCTGTCTCCTAAGGCTACAACAAAGTATTAAATATGACATATGAAAAAAATCTCCATTAAAATGAAATTGTGCAGTGGACTGCATTATTAATACTGAAATTAAATGTGAACAAATAAGACAAGGAACTGAATGAATAAATAATCTAATTTAAAAGGTCATTTTAATAGTTCAGAAGAGCTCTATGGGATAATTTGGGAGAGAGAAAATATTTTATTTTCAGGCTGTACTGAAACACAAAACATATTTATAGCTAAATGAATGATAACTTTATGTGAAAGCATAGTGCTGGAATGTAAGTTAAAGTGTGAACAGGTTTGAACTCCCTAAAACTATAGTCTCAAGAACTAGCAAAGTGAACACAGACCTTTTATCTTTCCAGGTCAGACCAGTTAAATTCCATACAGTTTTCCATATGAGACTTCAGAGACTTTGGTTCTGGAATTCTGGACATGATTTTAGTCCCTTCCATTCCCTGATTGCACATGCATTTGTCATTGTTTCATATTTCTTTGTCCTGGGTTTAGCTAAAACCCGGTCCTAT
>NW_009716063.1:0-17678 GCF_000703405.1 Apaloderma vittatum
TCCCGCCACGTTCTTGCCGGGCTCCCCTCTTTCCTGGCCCCCGCCGGGGAATTCGGTCTTTAAAAAACACCTCCTACCACCTGAGAAAAAAAGCAGCTTTTTTTTCTCTCATTCTACCTATTTTTTCTTTATTTTTTAATGGGTTCGTTTATTGTGCTCAGTAGAGGATTGCAGAGCAGATTGACCAAATCGACGTATGTCCGAGACAGAAACGGGCGTTTTCCTGAAGTAGTTGGCTGTGTCTACACCTTCAGAGAGGAGCAAAAAGAAAGAAATATCAGTACAAATGGCTCCGGTAGATGTAGTCCCGGCTTTAAGAAGGAACTCTCCACAGCGCAGAGCCAGACGAACGTGGGGCAGCGCTAGCAGCCATAAGTCCTCTTGCTGGGAGGCTTTCAGGCTGTGTTGCAGACTGGATGCGTTTGCCGTGTTAGGTTAAATCCCTGGCATAAAAGCTACCGAGACAATACACCTCGCCAGGCTGACACCCACGGGTCATTTGATGACTGGGAGCTTGAGCATGGAAAATGAGTGATTTGGCAAACATCACATAAAAGCCCATATACGAGCTGGCAAATGAACTCCTGGCTGAGAGCTTCCTTTCATCAGATTTCTCCTTTTTAATAATCTGTATACAACATATCTGCGAGAGTGACTTTACCGAAAAGAAAACCTGACCTCACAGAACTGAACGTGAATTTTAGAATAGATGTTTAACCAGCCAATATTCCACCTTTCTATAAAACCAAATAATCCTCCACTTCATTTTTCCAATGATGAACATTTCCATAACTTTACAGTCTTTTCCTTCATCAATTCCTGAAAATAATACCTTTCACTCTCAATAACTAACCAGCTTTGGACTTTGAATATAAGCTTTTCTTTGTCTTTTTGTTTTGCAACTGATGCTCATTATGATATGTTTTCTAATTAGGGCGGTATTGTGGAAAAAGTATAATATTCTCTGTAGGAAGGATTAGTTTCTATATATTTCTGTATGTTGTATTTGTCTCTCCCTTTAGAATATTCTTGTTTGCTTTTGGCTGTAGCTTTTTCTGCTCCCTAATAATTTCCCAAAATATACGTCTTTTTCTGCAGCTCTTTTATTACTTCTTTCACGACTCTTCCCCAGTTTGAGTACGTGCATACATTGACTTTAACCTATTAAGAATCAGAATTAAACTAAACTTCTTTTTTTTTTTCATGACTAATTTTGTGGATTTTTATTCTCTGGTGTGCTAACTTCCATCTTGCCTGAATCATGACTCTCTCTGCTATCAGTCTTCTTTTGGTTTTACAGAGCTCATTAACTAAACAATAATAATTTTTAAAATCTGGTACATGTAAAGCGTGCTATCCAAGGCTTACACTTTCTCTGAAACTCTCAATTTTCTATTCTGCATTTAAACAAGAGACTTTACTCCTTGGAACAGGGATTACTCACACCAGTGGAGGATTCAGGATTGAGCTTTTCATTTGCTCTGTGTGATCATCCTGAAGGAATTATTTTGCAAATTGACTGCAAGCAAAGCAGTGAGGAACAAGCCCTTCCTGCTCTCTAAGTTGGTTTGGGATGAGCTCGCACACAGCCGAATTGGTGTGGACATGAGTGGGACTGCCCGTCTGCCTGGCCTTTCCTTCCCTTGAGCTCCTTGGAGCTCAGGTCTCAGGATAAAAGCAGAGGGGATGGGGGTTTTCGCTCCCCTTGGGCAAGTGGGGAATGACACTGGATCATGGAACTGCAGCAGTCCCTCTGTTACCATCTGGCTGGAGTACGGGCTCTGTACCTACCACCACTGCAGTGTCATTCCTCTCTTTGCCCCATTTTGGTCCCCCATTCCCAGCATGCATGGGAGGTGCAGGAGAGCAGGAGCAGGTTCCAGCCAAAGGGCAGAACATACTCTTGGGCCTGGATTCAGCTACTGTAGCTGGAGTGTGGGTCCTTTTCCCCTCCCTGTTATAACACATCTGTGTGAGACACGCAGGCTTTGGGTTGTTGGTGGTGTGTCTGGAGCCCAGAGGGCAGCCCGTAGCACTGGAAAGGGCCGCTCTAGGGCACAGACAGTGATCTTGCCCTAGATACTCTGAGTGTTTGGCGACCTGACCCCTCTTTCTTTCAGTGGAAATTAGGTGCCTGAAGCCCCTTGACAGTCTGGTCCCCAAACTGAAGTGAGTGGTGCTAGGAAAACAAGGTGAATGGTAAGACAAAAGTCAAGACTTTAAGTAGCTATTGAGAAACTGCAATAGAGGACAGGACTGTCCCTGAGGGAAGCTGTCCTGTCACCGACATGATCACCTTCCACACACCTTCACAAAGACAAAAGGCATTTTGTGCTTTGGACAGCTTGTAAGAGTATATTTTGGATTTTAATGTATAATTCTTGGTCCTGCACTCTAAGATATCAATTACATTTTTAAGTAGTCATTAAATTCTGATAAATGAACTCTGCTGGTTAAATTCTATTAAATTCTGCTGCATAAACTCTGGCATAAAACTGGCAGCTAAAGTTATAAACTTAAAAAAAGATCCTTTTACTATTTTCATAGCACATTTTTTTCTTCCTCTGTGACATGCCAAGTCACCAAGAAGTAGCAGTGCTTTGGCTCGGTACACGCTAGCTGCCTGGTTGTGACATGTGTTGACTGGCAAGCAGGCTGCTGCCAAGTCAAATATTTGTTTCCTGTTAGTGAGCCAGTAGTTTGGCTTTTTCTCAAGCCATTAGGTTTCACAAACCTCCTGTGATCATAATTGATTTTGAGACTTCTGATTATCTATCAAATTTGGTTGAGGTACTTTTTTTTTTTTGCAAATGGCAGGCAGAAAATATGATTGTGTGAGCTTTGCACCTTGAGAAATCAGGCTAAAAAGGCACTTGTATCTGCCAACTCAAAATGTTAAGGAAAACACATCTCATGGCTGTTTCCAGAAATGAAAGATTTGTCCCTGATACCGCAGGTAAAGATGTATGAACACAAAAAGTGAATTTTACAATTGCAGTCCACAATTTCTTGTAATTTCAGGCTGAATTTTCCTTTCATTTACTCACTGTTGGATACAACTGCTTTTAAAACACTAAGTAACTCTGCTGACTTCAAGAGAATTGAGCTGGGTGAGGCAGTGCTGGCTTGAGCATGCCACACAATAAATGACAGAGAGGTTTTGGCTGTCCAGCAGGTTACCACAAGGGAGTTCCCAGGCAAAAGAGTCACTTCCAGTCTCTAGCAATAAAAATTGTTTTTTATGTTGGAGTATACACGGGGCAAACTCCAGATTCAAATGTCCCCTTTTCCAAATGTGATTCAAAACCTGTATCTGAATTTTTCGGCTTTGTTCCGACTTGATACTTTTTTCCCCTCTAAATGTATGTTGTAAAGAGGGCTGTTTCTCGTTTGTGTAGCAAGAGGCTATAGGTTACGGCGAACTTCAAAACTAAATATCAAAAAATGATGCTCATCCAGCTCTATATATTTTATACACAGAAGTGCACACATGCATTATGATGCTTGTCATTTAACATAATAATGGTCTTCAAACCTCATAGTAGATGATTCATTCTTTTCTTCCTCAGAACCTGTCTTCACAGCTCTCTTCTGGTTTTCTTTCCTTCTCTCAATCCTAGCTCTTTTGGTCCTCATTTTCTTCTCTCCATAGTTTCAATTTTAAAATTTATCTGCAGTCATTTTCTGAAGTAATGTCAAGTATTGAACGTATTCTACCATCAGAGTAGAATCAAGAAGCCAGGAGAATATGTAGTAACTTCTCAGTCCAACTGCAGTTTCTTAAATGCCGTTAGCAATCAAAACTGAACAGCAAAGCTTCAGAAGATCCCCAAACAACCCCATACTGGAATATTTGATTATGAGACAGTATCTAAAAGCATGTTTCAGATATGGCTTATTTTAAGCTCATGACTGGGGAGCCTGGTAAATTCCCTTGGCCTGATTCTGCTGTTATTATTCATTCTTAGCTTCAAAGAGGCAATGAGGATTCCAGTAGGGTAGATAGATTTGGGGTCTGGTATAGAAGTTTAGTCCTTTATTTGAATTAGATGAAAATCAGCTTATGCAGCTACTTTCACATATAGTCAGAATATGTATGTCTCCCCCAGTTATTTTCTTGAAGATTCTTTTGCACAGTGATTACCAAAGTCCAACTTCAGCAAGGTGGGTACATGGTCTGAAGGTCACGTGTGAGATGAGAATGGAGGAAGAGCTGAAACCTAACTTTGGTTCTGCCACTGTCATCCCACACGACTTTGCTTCCTTGATCTATTTCCTTACCTATATCAGAGGGTCGGATTTTATTAAATCAGCTTTCTCATACATTTGGTGTGGTTGTACGTGGTGTGACTAGTGAGTATTCGTATAGTAAATTAATCATATAAAATGCTGTCAAAAACTCCAAGCAAGTACTTGCACAGGATTGTTGGGACTGATATTTCATAATGGACTCACTGCCCATTTCACACTCTTAAAAGCACCTGTGCTTAGTTCTGGACTGACATGTGTGCTGTGATTTTTTTCGTTGAACTTATTTAAACGGCCACAGTTCTTAAGGCAGAGAAGTTATGAATCATGTATGGAAACAGCTGCCAGAAGAATGTTTCAAAAGAAAAGTCATTTGAGAGTTTTACTCACCTGCAGGACCCAGTGACATCATATGAAGTAACAGCTTCCAAAATGTGACTGCTGACGCTCCTGTAAAAGATCCAGGAGCAATTTCTCATAAAGTTTTCACTCAGGCAGTAACACTGTTAAAAAAAGGAAAGCATAATTTTTACTGCTGGGCAGAAATTAACAACCTAGGAAAATCCAATTTGCTTTCACACCACTTCAGTGTTCCTTGTTGGCGCATTCTCTCCCAGCAGAGCTCTGCACCAGCACTCAGCTGCTGAGTGTACGACCTCTGCCTCGTGAGGATAATGTTTATGACTACTCACAGACACAGTTCTTGGTTTTGGCTTTTTTTTTTTTAATTTGAATGGATAAATTTTTTTTTTACTTTGAATGTATTAAAAAAATGCTAAACCCAAAAACTTGTATGATGATTTAGAGCCATGTACTCCCCTTGAGTTTACTGTGTGCAGGGAGGGTGAGTACTGGAGAACAATTTGAATCCTTGTGGATGCAAAAGCAGGGCAGAGTCTGTATTTATCTCTCGTCCTACAAAACCATCCAGCAAATCCCCTGGCAGGCTTGTCAGAAAAAGACCTGACTCAAGTGTCAGACAAATCCCAAACACACAGACTACGTGAAAAAGGGAGGATAGAAAGCCAGAAGAACACACAATAACTAATAGCAAATAAATGACTGTTGAACCTCCCCATCTCTGCCCTCCTTTTCAAGCTGAACTCAGAGTAAGGCTGTACATCAGCTGTTTTCTTTAGGACTCTGTAGTCAGCTCCACACATACAGTTTTAAACTCAGCTGAATAAACACCTTCACTGATTAGTTGCGTGATGACATCCTTCCTAAATTAAAATACTTCGAAGTAGTATTGCTGGCTATTCTGTCTGTGATAACCTCTCAGCTTTTCGCAGGGCAAATACTAACCACTTTAAACACATAATGGTCAGTTCTGTAGATTCAGAGCTGTTTGCTTTTTGGGAGCTACAGCTGTGTGAGACCTCTCAGTGAAATTCTCACAGTCATGTTATTCTGAAAGTCAGGTTTAGGAATATCCCTTCCTGCCTCTGGTCTTGCGCGTTGGGTGAATATAAAAAACAGTCTCAAGATTTTCTCCCTCGTATTGCAGTGCTTAAGTCTACTGACAGGAAGGAAGAACAGTGGATGATTAATTTTAAAACAAAACATTCCTGCCAACCCTCTGCAACTAAATGGAAGTTGTGGTGACTGAGGCATTTATGGAGAATATTTCAAAGTGAGATATATTTATCCCGTGACAACACTCTATTACATGACATTTTGTGGTATACCTTTAATAATGAGTAAGCTTTGTATAATAGTTTTCATATGATGGAATTTGTTACATCAGTGAAACAAAGCTACTTTACTATTTCTGGAGCAGACACATTCTGAGCTTTTTTTTTTTCCTAATATGCTTTCTTTCCCTGTTCCTCATTCAGATGGCCAAAACATCCATTGATTGACAATACAATTAAAATTCCAACTCACATAATTATTTGTGTTATGCCCAACATCAAACAGATTTACAGAAATTAGAGTAATGATTAACAATGCTGACTTTAGAAGGCTGACTTCTGTGAATTCTGATCTGTTGCATTGATTTAGTAGGCATTTAAGGTTGAAGAGGCGACATAAGACTGCATGGGTGATATTTAACTTGATAAATACTTTAAGTTTCTTTAAAGCAGAAGCTGGTTTTATTCTTTTAATGAAAGAAGTGTTTTGTAAAGCTATTCCGTGCTTTGGTCCATAATAGATGTTTACTTTAGAATAGGAAAGAGTTTGTCTGTGCTCACATCATTACATTATGCATGCCACCCTGCTGTACTGCGGGGGGGAATTACATTTGCAAACAGAAAATAAAAATGGAATGGCAGAAGGGAAAAAAGCAAACAACTACTTGTAGAGCCTTGTCTCACAGACATCTCAAAAGTACTGAAGAGAAACGGTTGAAAAAGGGATGTTAGGAATGATTCTTCCAAAACCCCAGTGATTTACATCCAGCTCATGGCCGATGAGCACAACTGTGTCTTGCGTTTGGACTTCAGCGGCCGGGAAGGTATCAGTGCCGGTGCTGTCAGGAGGCAGCGGGGCCACGTGCACAATGGCTGAAAGAGCGACCACCCAAAGTGACGCGTTTCAGTATTGAAGATGCACAGAGACCTGTATCAGTTGACCTCAGCCTGTGACCAGCGGAGTAAAGAGTCACCAACTCAGAAAGGTAACATTGCTTCTCAATGGCTTTGTTAGTCAGCATAAGCACTTCATAACGAATGCAAAACATTCTCAGTAACCAAGTGCAACTGAGATGGGGTTGGGAGGCTAGCAAACCTTTAGCAGCAGGCAGAGTCCCAGCTGCTCTTTTTGTACAGTACCGTCCAAAACGCCACACAGCAAACAGGCCATGCTGCTAGGAAGTACTGCCGTGCTCCCTTTAGTGTTTATGTGCACCTTCTGATTGCTTGGGTCACCAAAATCAGGAGTCTTAGAATCTGTCATCAAGAGTCTTGAAACGGAGACAGAAAACCAGAGAAAAAATCTCATTTGTACAGTGACAGAGAGACAGTAAGAAATGTAGATCTTAAGGTTCCCTGGACATAGAAAGATATTTTGTGTGACTGAGTGCTTCCAGCCTACTTTCTCACACTCTAGATAAGCAATTGGCTTGGGATGCAGCGAAAAATACTGCTTCACTTAAATAGTGTTACAGTTTATTGTGTGTTTTGGTCCTCAGAGGGTTTTAATTTGTTTGGATGTGACAGCTGTATTGCAGCTGCAGGCAGAATATTCTCCATCTTTCTTTAGTGTCAACAGCAACACTTTTAGAAATTTCCTGTACTGCCTTGTTTGGCTCTTTTATATCTTCCAGCTTTTATGTTATTAATCTTTGTATGCAGAGTGTTTAAGTTTGTATTCTTCCTGCCTCATTTTTGATCCTCATATGCTCTATTTGGTGTTTCATTTTTGCGGTAACTGCTACAGGAACAGTTTCCCTTTTCCTCTTTCAGACCCAGAGACTCAGGGTCCAGAATTTGCCTCTGACTAGCATTTGAATTGCGTGTTACATTTTGGATACCACACCTAGTGAAGGGGGCCCTGGCTCACCGAATCTTTAGATCATTCTTCTGCAACTCCAGTCCAATCATACCAAAATTTAATATTGACTAATAGGCTGTCAATACTCCTTTAAATAAAGTTAGCGTCTTCAAAACAAAACACACACAGCCTGCAGAAACAGTAAGAGAGAAATAAACTATAGATAGACATATGAAAGCCAATGAGCATTTTTTTTAACATGCAAAACCATGTTCAGCATGTATGTATATCTCTATACTCCCACTGACTTTGTGGAGCTGTGCTGATTTAAACCAGTTAAGTTGCTGGCTCTAGATATTTTATCCCTTCTTTTATTGCCTTACCATACCAGGCTTACAGAACAGAGAGGAGAAATGAAGGCTTAAAACACTTGAAAATGAGCTGAAATTTTGCAGTGCTGGTTAAGTGTTTAACTGCTTGTCAAGGTTAACAATGTGTTTAGTGTGCACACATGAGGGAAATCTTAAACAAGTGGATTTACAGAAACAAGCCCTTGGTAGATTGAGAGTATAAAGGTCTATAGCTACAAGTTGGAAGATAATTGCTTGAAAATATTGCTATAAAAATAAACCACAAACCCCCATGACCATCTTCAGATAATGTCATGGGAACAGGCTGCATGCCAAGAAGCAGCAAGGAAGGTAAAAGCTAATGCTCTCTCCTCTGCGTCCAGCAGCACTCCAGCACGAACTGTCCACTCCCAGCCAGAAAATTGCATTGTACAAATGGGAATAACAGAGAAGAGAATCAGGCACCACAGCATCTAGAGTCTGCAGCATCTTAGAGGAAGAATTGCACTAGAGTTTCCATCCTCAGTTCAGAAACCACCCTCATTCCCTTTTTTTTTCTTTTCTTTTTTTAATTCTTACCTTCAGTGCCATATAAAACTATCTCATGGCATGACAGTTAGCACACACTGCCAGGTCACAGCTCCTGTAGCCTGCAATAATACAGGTCTATAAACTTTTATTGAACAGTCTGCCTTGTTTCTCCATTTCTACAGAACTGTTTAAAGATACATTTGTCATTAAAAAGTATAAATACAGTTGAGCTGGCAAAGGCAGAGTTTATATTGGCATTCTGGGCATCAAACAGAGAATACCAACATACTAAAGGCTTCAGTCCGGGCACAGGTCCTTGGACTTTACCTCCAGAGTGTATTTGTGGTAGATGACGTCCCTTCAAGCCCTGGAAAAGACAGTGCCAGGGCTTCTGCTTTTTTCCTGCCATCTTTTTGGCCCTTTAAAATTGCTTGCCATCCTTTTTCTCCTAGAAAGCAGTAAACAGCAAGTAAGCAGCATGGTTTCTGTCTGTAGGTTTGACCTTCGCTTCCTCTCTAGTTTCTTGCCTGGGACATAATTTGAGATATGTATTAGTCTATGATGCATTCAGCATCAATATTTTAGAGGAGTTATACAGTTCAAAATTGTGTATTTACATCAGAAACATTATATTACACTCACTGTAATCTTTGCTTGAGGTCACTACATGAGCAAATATTTTCGAACATTTTCAACGTTTTTTATTTCAGATATAGTACAAAAAATAGGCTATAATATTGCCCCTGATCGTGAGCTAATTGTAGTCATATTGTAATAGACAAACTGGCTTCTAAGGTTCTTTTGGGAAATGTTATCCTGCAAACACAAAAGCTAGAAATGAACCTTCATTTGAAAGCAGACTTTCTTTTATGTTCATATTCTGTCAGGACTTTGGGGCTTTAAAGGAAAAAAATAAAACTACTATAAATCTGTGAGACTCATCGACCTTACAAAGGCCTCATCCCTTTGCTCTGACAATATCAAATGCCTTTCCAGGGCATTTGCACTGTGTTTGTATCTCCTTTAGCTTACTTTGATGTTTATTGTCAAAGTGAGGCTCTTAGTTGAAGTAACAACCTGCATTTCTATCTTTCACAGTAGTACAGTATCACATGCCAGACTTGAAGAGTAAACACTGTTCAGAGAGCTCAAATTAAAAGGTAGTGGGGAATCAGAAATACTGACTGAGCCCTAAAAGCCATGGGAAACTGATTTTTAACAGGAATCTACTGGTTTAGGAAGGAAAAAGGTGACTGAGTTTTTCCTGCAACTTGGCTGTTTGATCCCGTTCAGAAAGACAGAAAGACGAACTGAGCTGACTGGTGATTTTAAGGCTCTGAAGCCATATGTTGAGAAAAATATGAACCCTTGCTACGGCTGCAGGCTTGAACCTACAGCAGCAACATAAAATCCTTCAGAGAATGAAGTTCACCAGTAGTCCTCTGATACTCAGTCCCATGGCAGGTGGGATGAAGGAGATCAATTTAATCTGATGGTGATTCAAAACTAAACTGCATGTTTTTCAGATCTTCAGTAAAATGAGTTGATGGAAACATTGATTGTCCCAGTGAGTGAAGGATTAATGGCCCAGTGAACGCTGGAGCCAGCAGCGTGTACACCTCTGACTAACCCCCTTTACCAGAAGTCAGTAAGGAACTTGGAGAATGAGGGCTTGTGGAAATGCATCTAGGTTTTTATTGTACATGTTCTATGCATAGGTATTATATTGCCTTCTGTAGGGTAGCCCAACTGGCATAAAAAGTAAAAAATCACCTAGATATTAGAAGATCATACATGGGGCAAGGAAGCTGCTAGGACCTGGAGAGGCACAGAGAACAATCCGTTTTCATGCTTCCTGCATTTCTTTAACAACTTGAAATATTTCATATAGACATAGGCATAAAGACAACCACAAAGAAAGGGAATCCTAGCAATGCTTATTTTTAAAGTGTCTTTTTTTTTCCCCACACAAGGTCCTATAAGACTGGCAAATAAAAAACTCTTGTCAGTCTTCCACTCCAGTTATTTCTGTGGCTCCTCAATGTGCTCTCCCTCCTTGCGTCCTTCTGCAGCCTGCTGCTGGCGCTTTGTTGCCTGGAGGCTCACTAGGATTCTGTCATTTTACCTAAATTACTCAGTGGAAAAATATCAGAATATTTCATTTCATCAACCTGAAGTGCTTTGCTTCACTATGGTTGAAGCACTTCAATTCAGCTGTAGTATTTTGACTTCAGCAAAATAACAAAATACCCTAAACTGTAAGCACTGAAGTCAATGCAAAAAGATTGAAGCTTGCTGTGGGTGTGCTTTTGAGGTATTTCACATCATAAACAATTTTGACTTTTTATTCTGATTCTAAGCCAGAGGAATTTTGTATTTTTTTAAAAAGAAGTTTCCCTCAAAATTTGAAAGACATTTCAGATTTTTTTTCTGTTCTAACATAGATAGTTATTGTCCAACCACTGACTGCTCATACCAAAACCATGGCTGCTTCCCCCCAAATTCAGTCTTTTGATTATCATTGACTGTACCATAATACACAGATTGACAGGTTTCTGCAAGAGAACTGCTCTCCACACTCAGTTTACCTTCAATTTTAAGCATTATGGACATTTTCAGTCATCTTTGCCTGACCACAGTCCTCTGAGGTTTAAAACAGTGCTCAGAACTGAAATCACTCAACAAAATGACCTGGAGCTTGGTCCTGGCACAGGGGGCAATCACGATGGGGCAGGAGGGGCAGCTGTCCTATGGGGAAGAGAGGATGGGTCAGGTGACCCAAATGGACCAATCACAGCGTTCCTTCCCATGGTGCTCGGTATATAAGGGCCCCTAAGGAATGTATTAGGTGTTTTAGTGCCTGGTGTGTGGAAGGGATTGTTACCGGCTCTTTGTTATCTCTCATGGTGCTGCTGTTGTTCCTGCCACCTGTTTTCACTCTACAGAGGAGCACTATTTATCGGAACAGGATGTCTTTCCCCTGTGTCCCCAGGTGGGAGTGGCACAGCTGCTTCTCTGGTTTGGGTTTGGTGGTTTTTTTGGACTGTCATTGGGACTCTGGACTCCTGTTCTTGTATGTGCTGCTGAGTCCAGTCTGGGACTATTTTCTCTGCTCGGGACCTTGTTGTCGTCTGGAAGGTGTGGGTCTTGTATGAGCATGTTTCCTTGTACCTTTGAGCATATTTGCATACTTGTATAATAGTACCTGGTCTGAAATATGGATGCAGATGCTGTGTATCAGGTGGTCCTGGGTCCAGCGCTTCCAAGGCTGAATGGATCCACTAGACAGCTGGTGCGTAGACAGCCAGACCAGCCCAGGCATGGTATATTCAGCACTTTGCGGGTATGTTGGATTTATTTCATGTACATGAGCCAATGGCACAGCAGAGAGGCACTTCATGTCCAGACACCCTATGTATGGTCTGCACTGTTAATGTGCACATGGGAGTTATCCAGGGCTTCCAAACATCTGGAAACTCCAAATAAGTGGCTAAATTCCTTTTCCAGCTGGAGATCATTTATATGTAACATCCATGCCAGCTGTTCCCTTATCTCTTGAATGACAGGCAGGAATAAGAAAGGCAAGAGGAACTATTTATATTCATTACTTTTATTTATATTCTGCATAAACAGTCTGCTGTATTACTGAAACTCTGAATTTTTGTGAAGCTGTGGGATAGGCATTCCCACAGAAGCAATACTTCTGCTCTCCTTTCATTGCTTGTGATAACTCCAATTATCTCGGTACCGTGCTCCCCTGCACCTGTGTATGCAAGCAGATGTACAGTAAATGTGTACTAACCTAATTTTTCCCCCCCCTTGCTCTTATTGCGGGAAGGCTCGCGATACGTTCTGGCCTTCGTACTGCCACAGCAAAGAGAGGCTCCGAGGACAGCAAAGGAGCAATTATATGTGAGCAGATTATTGGGAGAACTCGTTCCCCTCCTGCTCAGTTCTGCCCCTTTTCCAAGTCTAGAGTCACACTCCGCAGAAAATCAAGTGATGCCCAAGAGTGCCCAGTTGGTATAAGAGCAAGGATCGCTACAAGGCTTCCGCACAAGGCACCGCCTCCAGCTTCGGCAAAACTATCCTATGTTTGTCAGGTGATTCAGTAACATTTACAGAGTATTTGACAGAAAATACTGTCGCAGTGGACCTGTCTGAGCTGTCCCCGGTCACAGGCTAAAGCAGTACGCAGGTATCTACCCCCCTCTAGAGGTAAAAGTCTGAAGTTTCTGGTTTCATGAGCAAAAGCACTTGGCTGATCGGAAGCAACTGCAGTGGTCCAGGCTCTCCTGGCTGCTACAGTGCTAAACACAGGTAAGGACTTCTGTTGTATTTCTGGGTGTGGAGACTGAATGCTCACTTCTTCAGAGTTTCTCATCTTAGAAACCTTGCGTGCCTGGGTGAAGTGGGTTACAAACCCTCTGCTGGTTCAGTGGGATTTTAATTTACCGACTTCTGCTCAGGTATAAGAAACAATAAAGGGTAAAAAGACAGTGAAGAAACCAGGTTTCTGATACAGTGTTCACAGAAAAAAAATTCCACCATAAATAGTGGGGTTTTAAAGTATTTCTTATTATTTTGTCTTTATCTTGGTCTAAATCATACAGCCATTACTAGAGTCTGAAAGCAATAATAGTGTTTGGGGTTTTTCGCACATTAATCACAAGACTGCAAAGTTCTGAGAAGCCCTTAAGCAATCTAGCTCATACATACATATATATACACACAGGCACATATGTGTGTGTATACATATGTGTACACATATGTGTGTGTATGCAGAGCCACTATATTGGAGCTACTCTAAGCTATACCTTACCAAACAGAATCAGCATCTCATAGGGACCCTGGAGTGATACAGAAAGCCTGCAGTTTTCACAAGTACTGTGCACAGACATGTCAGATTTACCAGTACTGTTGTGGAAGTATGTTGCATGACTGTTACAAACCCTCTTGAAGATGGTGGGCTGGAAAGTATTAGAGACACAAGAAACTGTGGTGTGTTACCCCATAATGTACCTTCCCCAAAACATATGGAATAATGCAATCACATTTCTTGCGTTAAAACTGATTTGTCAAAAAGCCACCACAGTATTGAACTTAAGCTTTCGAGTTTTTATTTTTTTCAGAAGATTCTGCTGCTGTAGCCCTAATGTCAAGGTGAGTCTAGCTGTTGACTTCTGTGGAAAATAGAATGAGAGGAAGTAAATAACCATGATTACAGTATTAAGGCATGAAATTTATTTGCAGGACACAGGCAGGGATGTCATAATTGAAAGGCCTTGAAAGAAAGTGTTTCATCTGTAAATTTGGTTCTCAAATTGCAAGTATGCAATCACAAATGTACAAGTGTATGTTTCATTCGAACAGCTTCTGACACGCATTTTCAATTACATATTGCCCTGATGATGCAGGAATTTGTTATAGACATGTAATCAAAGCGTGTAGATCTGTGAGCATGGGTCACCAGACCTTACTCTCCCTCTTGTCATGGGGATCAGAAACTTTGTAATGAGTTAGGGAAAAGCTACTAAGCCTCTGGGAAATGTCCCATTTTTAATTCTCTTTTTTTGCAAGGCCACAGAGTCACAGACTAGTTAAGGTTGGAAGGCACTTCTGGAGATCATCTACTCCAAAACTAGGCCCATCCCACTCCTCAGAGTAGGGTCAGCTGCACCATGTTGCTCATGTCTATGTCCATTTGGGTTTTGGATATCTCCATTGTGAAGAATCCCCAGTAGGTCCAGGCAACCTGTTCCCTTTTCTTGACTACACTCACAGTAATTATTTTTTCCTTATGTTTAAATGGAATTTCCTGCATTTCAACTGTTCCAATGCAAAGATGAAACGAGGGATGTTGATGCCGCTTCTAGCACTAAAGACGTTTATGAGGTAAAAGACTGCAAGGAAAAAAGTGTATCCAAGGGAAAGGTTTGACATATAGCTGATCATTACACATCTGTTTCTTCTCTGTTACCACTCTATGTATTAAATAAGTCCTTCATGGAGCTATTTTGCCTGTAAATACTCACGGCTAATTTTGTAAATCCTTCTTATGTGGTAAATTATGGTCATTATTAAACACAAGACCACCTCTGGCAAGAGAGTTCCTAACCCAAAGATTGTTCAAGATGGGGAGAGTATTTTGGGTACATGTTGTCATATGAGCTCTTTCTTCCTCTGCTCCTCCACACACAGCTGTTCTGCACCACTGCTGAAGACATGATATTTGAGGTTGTTGGACCTTTGGTCTAATACAGAATTGTTCTTCATGCTTTTAAAAGCTCCAGTAAATGTAGCATCACTGACTTGCTGTGTTGTGAGACTAGGAAGACATTAAAATGCACCTGAAAACAAAAGGGGAAACAGGAGCCTTTAGTGTTTCCCAACAAAGCTGACTGGAGGAAGAAAAGAGCACATACAGGCACAGTGCTCCAGCCTGGGCAGCCTAAAGCAAGAGTGTTTCTGCAGTGGCTTTAGGAACACTGTGTTTGCAGAATGCCTAACTCACTGAGGTTGTGGTTACAGCCTGTAAATGCTGTTAAATCAGCATTAAATCTCAACTGTCCTGAGGGAGGTTCGTTTTGCTGTTTTACTTCTGACTGGAATTTAATTCCATGTTAATCCCTGGGTTAAAACACAGTGAGTCTTGTTTTATCAATGCTCTGCAGAAGAACCTTGCTAGGTGACAACCTCTTGGTTTCTCCCTTCAAACTCCTGGTCTAAGTCTTCCTAACAGTTCAGGAAGAGATCGTCCTGGGCTTTGAATCACACTCTTTGTGGGAAAATGTGAACATTGATGCAAGTCCCAGAAAAAAAGATGAAAAGTCTCTTACTTGACTTCAGTAGCCTTGGTGAGTTCTCTGGGATTATTCATTCTGGGAAATAGTGTGCCTTCCTGTCAGATTTCTGTGCTTTATTTCTGAAAACCTCAAAGGCTTGGGTGACTGCTCTGTCATCTATTAAGAGGGAATTCTCAGTTTGCTGCTCAAGGCTGAGACACACTTATAACCTTTATCTCATACTTACCCTTATGAGAAATTTCAGCTAGACATGGAGCCAAGTAATTCAGTGGCTTTGTCAGGATCTATTACTCAAGCGTAGGAAGATCAAACAAATGAATTTTGATTAGGTTAACCTGAAGGAGTATTTCTATGGCCCATTTAGTAGTGAATTTCTTCTCTAATGGAGAATAAATTGTTATAGTCTTTTGCTAGAGTATTTTTCCAGAGGAGAGATTAAACTAGGTACAACTTCACGGTCTGATTGGGGGTATGGAATTCCAGATTGGCCACAAAATCTGATTTTATACGCAGATGCTGGGGGGGTGGATTCCTCCAGAAAGAAAAGGAAAAGAAGAAAAATATTTTCTGCAAGTTCCTTTAGAAATTGTGTTCCAAATACACCTGCAGGCCTTCATTAATATGAATGACATAGGAAAATATTCACACTTACGCATATACCCACCATTAAGACTTTCACACAAAAAGCTTGAGTGCTTGCTTCCAGAAGGAAAAACAAGAACTTTAATTGATTATGACTTGTGGTGCTAGTTTAGCCAAAGGCAAAATTATACTTGGGCAGGAAACAGATTGCACAAACCCACACTTTTTCCAGGCTGATCACATGTTCCAATCAGGAAATTCACTTGGTGTTTGGTAAAAAATGCTTTGGTTTCTATGGAGATTCAGAGGAAGACTGAGTCAAAAAGCAGTGATGTCCTGCTTATGCAAAGAGTCTTCTCCCTCAACAACTTTGTCCTCATTGCCCCTTTTACAAATCACGTTCCACAAAATGTTAAGTGAATTTCTCTGTGTGTGTGTGTCCATTTTAAAAAACCCAACCAAACTTTGTAAAGAAGAAACACAATAGAAGTTAGAAAGCAACTTATTTTGTCTTATTAGTGTCAAACTGAAAATTACTTTTAAAAGGCCAGATTGCACCAAGGAAGAAAATAAGTGTTTCTTACAAAATAATAAAACTAATTTGAGCTTCCATCTAGATGAAATGTGATTTGTAAAAACAAAATTCTGTTGCTAGAGGCCTCCCTTGTGTTGCAGATAATCCTGCCTTCACTTACAGCAAGGCAATGCACTGGTGTCTTTGCTTACACCAGTTCTGTGTTGCTCTGACCCCACCAGACTTGCAGGTATAAATAACATTTTACAGCTGTGTGAGCACAGATGACATTCATTGAAGCCAGTGGAAGCAGAGCAAACTTGAACTTGCAGCGCAGATTAGAATTTCAAAGCGAAATTCTTCTTGCTGTCCTTTTATAGTGGGCTAGATCCTTGCTGTAATTCACCCTTTTGCTCTTTAGAACTGTGTCCATTACGGATGATCCCTCATGTCTGTAACTTCAAACCCTGTGAGATGTAGACCTGGCTCCAGCTGTGTCTAACTCACCTGCCCAGCTGAACAGTTTAAGAGCAGGGGCATGCCATCTGTATTTTACATGAGGCATTTCTAGGGTACATGGTGACTAAAGAGCTATCTGTGAAGAGACACAAGAGTTTAATGAGTTTCAGAAGGAAGGTGAATTTATTTTAAGTGCATTAACACTGTTTTATGAATAAAGTAGTTAGAAAAGCCAATGCAAACAGTGTGTGATGCTTTTATAAATCTAGCCTGTAATTGTTAACATATGAAGCACACTTATTTTACTGCAACTTGAACTGCACATTAAAAGCTTGATTCATGAAGGCATTATGCAATAATTAAGTGGGTTTTCTGTGAACTTAACCAATAAAAAAGTGCAGAAAAGACATGTCTGGAAGTTTCACTGGTCACTAGAAGTGCAGAAGCTGGCAACACAGGTGTTCCTGCCTGCTTGCAGCAGGGAAGGGGGAAAGGTGCTATAGACATAACCTTACACACATGTAAGTGTGGTGCTTCAGGCAAGTTAGGGCAAATATTGTATCAGTCTTTGCCCTAAAATATTAACATGACAAATGGTATCTGTGGCATCAACCCTCTTTAGTCATTTTCTATATATATAAATATATTGTCTTCATCAAAAGTATCTCTTTGTATGTTGGCCACAATGTCTTGCACAGGCATTGAAAGCACTAAAATACAACTCAGAGTCACAGAATGTCAGGGGTTGGAAGG
>NW_009716064.1:0-835 GCF_000703405.1 Apaloderma vittatum
TCCGATCACGCACTCCACAGTCTTGTCGATTCTGCAGAAAAAAACAGATCGGAAACTTTAGCATCAAGCACATCCTTGGGAGGACACAGGTGCACTGACAGGGCTTGTACCTGGTGCTGTACAAGGGCGGGTACGACGCGGGGCTGGCTGCTCCCTGCGGGCACCACATGGGAGTTCCTTCCTGAGGCACGTGGCTGCTCCCTGAGGAGAAAGAGACGTTTCAGGAGACTGACAAAGGCAAGTTAGAGGGACTCAGGTACAAAGCCAACTTGCCAGGTGCCAACAGTTGTTTAATTAGCTCTCAAGTTTCACCAGCAGCCTGCAAAAGCACGCGATCCCGTCTCCAGAGCAAGACGCTGCAAGTGGGTTAATACCCACTGGGGACGAGGCGATCTGGCAGCGATATTCTGGGCAACGTGCCTCATTTAACTGACACTGGTTGCAACTTTTACTGCAACTTTTACTGCTCCTTTAGAGCGGCTTTTAAGGGTGCAGAGTGAACAGTCAGAAAAAAACCAACGCAACAGAGGACTTGGCCGCAGGATTAGGCTTGGCCCCAAGCGCCAGGAAGGTCCCTGCCCAGGGATGAAAGCGCTCGCCTGCCTTGCGCCATGGGGCGAGCACCCCTTGGGTGAGAAGCACGTGCTGTTTGCCCAGACATCAACCCGTCGGGCTGCGGGAGGGAGAGGCTGGCAGCAGCTCGGCTGTCCCCGGCACCCGGGTTACATGACACTCCGTCTTGCGGGCACCTGATCGGAACTGGATCTTCATGGGCCGCCCGTAGAGCCTGATGCCGTTGAGCAGGTTCAATCCGTAGGGGGCGGAGACCTCGTGT
>NW_009716065.1:0-8514 GCF_000703405.1 Apaloderma vittatum
TAATTCTCCCGCCGTTAGAATCCCAGCCAGCTGCGTCCGTTTGCAGGAGGCACGGAGGCCGCGGGAAACGCCGCTTTAAATCGCTTCAACAATTTGACAGCGTCAAGTTTCATTTTTAACTTTGCTGCTTGTGATCATCAGGCGGGAGGATCTCCCCAGCAGAGGCCTGGCGCTTGGCAGAGGGATTGTCCGAGGGGTCAGCTGATGGCTGTCCTTAGGGGAAATCTCTACAGAATCAATATTCTTAGTGTCTGTAGGCGAGAGCTTGATTTCAAACACAAAAATCCACCCACACAAGAACCCCACTCGGCAATCAGTGGCCAAGTGACAGCAAACAAGGCTCCCGGCTGGTTCGCAGAGGACGCTTCTGTGAGCACACCAGGCCCTCTCCCTGCCAGAAACAAGGTGAGCACTGCAGCTGGAACTGCTGCTTGTGCCAAGGACCCGGCCTGAGCCAGGACGGTGCAGTCACACTAAGGAAGTTTGCCTTCCATTCGCTCGTATCTGCATTTTGCGCACAGACACTTCATACCCGGGAGTTACAGCTTCTGTATGATACGTCCTTCCACAAAGACCTTCAATCTCGCTCTGCAGGGAAAAAATTTTTAGGGTTTTTTTATACCCACCCACCTTGGTGTCGTGGGTTAGGGCCGGGCCGACCACTAACACAACAGACGCTCTCTAACCCCCTCTTCTCTCCCCCAAATGGGAAGGAAAAGGGAATGAAGCAGAGAGACTTCCGGGTTAGAGAAGAAAAAAAACTAGAACAGCTTTAATGAAACAATAATAGAAAATAATAGTGAAACGATAAAAGTAAAGAACTATATACAACTATAGATAATAGCCCAATATCAAACCCGACTCCCTCCCCCCAATATCAATCACCACTGGTGCTGCAGGGCAGGAGGCACTGGGGCAGCCCCAGGCTCGGCAGTGGGAGCTGGATACAGGGAGCTGGATTCGGGAATTCAGGATCCAGATTAAAAGCAGGAAGTCAGATGGAGTCCTCCCTGGACACCGGCCATTGCAGAAAAAGGGCAAAGAAGAAGAACAGAAACTCTTGATCACTCAATTATACTAAACATGACGTATATGGGATGGAATACTCTCGTTGGTCACCTGTCCTGTCTATTACCCCTGGAGGTGCAACCTTTTACCTCCTTGTGACCCCTCTTACTACCCGGCGCCCCCAGTGTGGCACACAAGAGCCAGCAGTGGCCTTGGTCACTACAGGAATAAATATCAGCAAGAGCCTTTCTGCATCCCAGTCCCAGGCAGTAACTGTAAACATCAGGTGTTATCACTGCCAGTAGCACACACTGTCTGCAAAAACATGCTGCTGACTTCAGAAAGTGCAGCCTTTTAGAAGAGACTAAACTGGAAAGTAAAAATCACTAAACAGGACTGGGTTTTTAGCTAAACCCAGGACACTTGAGTTGCAAAGCATCGCGATCTCACGGGCCACAGTAACTCGCACGTCTTGCCTCTGGTTCGTTGGCCTCTGCAGCGATGGTCTGCACCTCCCCAGCAGTTGCCACAGCTTCTCCAGCCATCCGCTATGATCTGATGCACCAGCCACAGCTGACCAGTTTCAACTGGTGCATTTCAATGGAGGTCACCGAGCAGGATCCAGCGTTGTTCTGAAGCTCATCACAGGGCTCATGCACAGGAGAAAAGGGTGTCGCACGCTCGGGACAAGAAACTTGAGGGGTCTGGCTATAACTGAGCTTCCACAGTCAGATTGACATGTTCTCCCTCCTCTGCCTCCTTCTTCCCTTCACACACCCCTTCCCCCAACATCTAATGCTTTGTTCTACGTGGTCGTTGTACTCCAGCACAGACCAGGATGGCCACATGGAAGAGTAGTCCCCACAATTCCTGTTCAACCTGCGTTCCTGCAATGACAGTGTCAGGGAACTGGGGGACTGATCCAGCTGTAAAGTAGCGCGAGGAAGAAAAGTTAACATCTGGGGACAGCGCAGGTTTATTTCAAGGCCCAAGCAACTGGAAGGAGACCCAAGAAGCCAACATGGCTGAGCTCCAGGATGCCAGGCATTCATAAGAGAACTCTATTGGACCTCGAGGTGAGCTCAGAATTGTGACCAAGTTGGAACAAAACCACAAGGTTTGTTCCTAGGTGGCCCCATTTGTAATAAACTGGCATCCACCCAGAAATCAGAAATAGGCCGTTTTCCCCTTTGATGAATTGTTTATTTTACTTCCTAAGGTAGTAAGAACTTAAGCATAAAGTTACAAAAGAGAGGAAAACAATAAAATGCCCCAGCATTTATTACACAGTGAAAGTCTCACAGAGAAGTCACGACATAATGGAACCCCCAAGTCTAGCTTTTCTACAATACCAGGATTGTATCCTTGGCTGCATTTAAAGCCTTTATGTTTCGTGGCATCACTGACATAAAGAGACTTGTGGTGTACAGGACTGTTTAACAGCTTATCTTACTACCTACATAGCTATTTATTCAAATATAAAGGTTAAATTAAAAGTAAATGGAAGCAACTGATACATGAGTGCACTCTGGGAAAAAAAAAAAGAAAAAAAAACAAGTTCTCAAAGCCTGATGGGGACATTGCTGATGATGAGAAGGTAACCAAGTGAGTAAACACCAACTGCTGGCTTAGCCTTACTCTAGGAGAAATCTGGAAGCCTTTACATGGTAAACAGCAAGATTTACTTTTCTTTGTAGTCTGGATCCGAGATCTCTGCAGAGGTCTCTGTCAAAAGACTCATTTTTAGCCTGATTTCCTAAGGAGAGAAGGCTTATGCAATTACACTGTCTGTTGATGTTTATGCCTGTGGGTCCCCTTTCCTCCCCAGTTCCCTTGCCAAAAAAGCATGTTTATGCCCTTGCCCAATTTTGTCTACATTCGTACAAAGGTAACTTTTCACAAATGCAAAGCCAAATCAATGAAACACATCCTAATAAAGCTGTCACTGATAAAATGACAAGTATGTTCAGACATTGCTTAATCTACATACCAGAATCCACACAGCAGTGCCACATCAGGACCAGTCCACAGGAAACCAAGCTTTGCTTGTTCTGCTGATCACAGAATAAAAAAAAAAATATTTTTTTTAAATAATCACATAGCTCATCCTTTAACGGAGAAGGCTAGAGTAAATGACTCAGTGTTCAAAGGAAAATCAATGGCCGTGGAATATCAAAGGAAAGAAACTCCAGTCAAGACTTAAATTGCTGTTAGCAGACAATGAGCAGAGAGCTGCGTGTAGTCCCCACTAGCTCATTACTAACACTCTGTTTGGGGCCCCATCCGAAGCTACAGAAGAAAGCCAAACTCGCATTTCAACTCCTAGTGCAATTGATCTCCCTCGTGTCAATGCTAGTAACCCCATGACTGCATAATCAGACAAGTCGTTTTGAGCGGGGTTTGTTTTAACAGGGCCGATAGCAGGGAGGCAGCAGGACTGCTTCTTTCAGCAAAAAGGCAGAATGAGACCGGTTTAAATCAACTGTGAAGCCACGTCTTAAAGGTGGCGTTTCGCCCTGTAACAAGGTGACTAGAAGGTTTAGCTCCTGTTGGAAAGGGAACTCTGCTTCCCCCTTCTACCTGTAGGGATTCTTCTACTGCCTCACTTCTGCAAACATTGATACCAATCTGATTCAAGGAATTAAGCAAGCAGAAAACCTGGGTTTTCTTCTGGTTTAACTCCTTGAACTAGCTCACTGAGAGCCAGATCTCAGTGAAACTATATCCTAAGCCAAAGAGATGAATCAGCAGTAATTCACTGCAGCGATCTGCCAGAGTTCGCAGGTTTTTGCAAAGAATCTTCAAAAATAAAAACCCACAAACCTCTGAGGTGTGAGCTGCCAGACTGATTCCATGAAGATGAGTTTTTACTAACACTGATCATCATCAACATGTTTCTTCATTAACCGCCAACTCTTTCATTGCTTATGTAGGAATAGAGATGAATTTCACAATTCCCTTTCTTGAAGAGCTGCTTAACTTACACCAGTGGTTTGGTTCCAGAAGGCACACAAAGTTGACCTCACAGTTCACGGCTACTAAGAAGGTGACATCCCCCATCTCCTTAAACTCTGCTCCCAGCTGGGCACTCCCGACTAGCCTGTGCTGATTTGGGCACTCACTGGGACACTTCCCAAACGAACTTGGTAAAATCACAGACAAGCAGGTCCAATATTGGAGTAGCAGCATCAGCACAAAGAACCCATTGCCACAAAAAAAAAAAATCAAGCCAGCTTTCAGTGGCCACAAGTTGTTTGTTCAGCTCCGACTGCAAGTTAAAGCTGAATCTTGAGCTGAACAGCCCCAAGGGAAAAGGTTTGAGAGAACAGTGTTTGTTCTCCCCACCTTTCTGCTCCATGAAATTAGTAAGCAAATGAAGAAAAGCCTGGAAGCCATTTGATTTCCTCTACAGGGAACAAATTCCACAAGCAAAATTATTTGAAAAGATTATACGGCTAAAATATGATAGTCTTATTGGTTTACCCTCCTTTTGTTTCTATTTCTCCTCAAAAAAAACCCCCACCAAACCCAAACAGTATAAATAAATTAATAAATGCCTTGACTCAGCTCCACCTTCCTAGTAACTGCTCTCTCTCTCCCTCACTTCTAGTCTCACTCCATAGACATCTAACTACCAGTATCCAAACTTCTCATTTCCACTCTGGATTAACCAAAGCCATTCAAAGACTCAGAGCTCAAAAAAAAAATAAATGCTCTGACCTGACACAATCAACCATGCTTCACTTAATACATTTTCTTTTTACGTATTTAAGCCTTCCTTCCAAGTGTTCTTTGACAGACTCTGAGAAAGCTGTATCCTTGGTCTTCTTTTATCCTCCCACATTCTCTCCGAGCTATCTCATCTGAAATACAAATACAACATCTCTCTGCAGATGATTTACAGACCTGCTCTTTTCCCCAGAGCTATCTCCCTCTATCCAAACTCAAATCATAGCCTTTTCCTCTCTTCTGTGGATGACTAACAGGAAGTTAAAGCTCAGCAGAGCTACAATGGGGTTCTTTCTCTTCCCTTGAAAGCCCTCTTAACTTCTTTGTGCATATCTGTGGATAACAGATCTACCTGCCACTTAAGCTGTACATCAACTATCAGCTCAGACTGAAACCTCCTTGTAGATCCTAGCACCCAAGGTTCTTCTAAACTTTAGACTTCTACATAGCATCTCTAAGACAAAGCCCTTCGATCCATCCATGCAACTAAGACCCTTGTTTAAGTCTCTTGCTTCTGTAACTTGACTGCCCCAATTAACTCTCCCTCCAGCATTAACCAACACAGCTCATGGCACAACAGCCACCATGTCTGACGATAGAGAAAAGCTGACTGTAGGCCTCCTATTACTGATCAGATACACCACAGCCATCCAATGGAACCCACTAATGAAATTTCACTCATTCTGCCAGTTCAAATGTATTCAGAAAAAAAATACCAAAGGGATGATTTTGTATCAGCAGACATTAAAAAACAGATCAGGTATTGTCAAGTGCTTCCAAAGGCAGAACAAAACCTCCACAGCATGAGCAGAAGCTAATGTGAGAGCGATGCAATACCACAGCCATACCCAACCCAGATCGATTTAGTACTGCTGAGAGATTGGGCTGCGCACGGCTCCGCAACGAGCAACCCTGAAACCACAACCCAAGATCGTTTACGTAGCTCCTTGCACTGACCACGTCACTCCTCTGAAGCATTCTGCTAGTTCCCTCTTCGGTATTGTATCAAGCATTATTTACTCACCTTCATTTCCAAAACCCTCCACAAAACATCACCACCCTGTTCATTATCTCCTGTTTCTCTCCACTTAACTCCTCCCCTCTATTGCCCGCTTGTTCAAATTCCAATCTAAACATTTTTTTCATGCTTTATTTCACACTGCTCTCGAGGCGTGAAGGAGGTTACAAACATCCTCTAGAATTAAGCTGTCCAAGCACTGCGTACAAACAGATCCTGACTTACTCTGCCCATCAGGTCTGGCCAGGCTCAATCCAGTTTGGTAGGTGACATTCAGTCCGTCTCTGTTGCAGCACTCCACATGCTCACGCGTCCACCCCAGCAGTAACCTGACGAAGTCCAATCTGTTTGACTAAGTACTGTCGATACTTCAATTCTGTTTCAGGCTGCGGAAGGTTGCTATTAAAGTAGAAAAAGATGCTTTGCTGATGCAGCTTCAGCATGACTCAGGCCAATGGTGTATGTGTTCTGAAGAGATTACAGCACTCTGGCATTATTAACACAGCAACACATTATTTTCAAAGAAAAATGCTACTGGTATAGGTCATGATAATTTCCTTATATTCAAAATTAATTCAAACAGGAATCGGAGAGCAAAGAGAATGCTTACCAACTCTCTTTTTTTTAACCTATATAGTCACGTGAGAGAATATTGCATTTAGCAGAACAGATTGGCAGTCTTCTATTATTTTTCTTTCACATTCTGACAACATGGTATCTTCTTTCTGATCTGCTTACAAATGTAGTTTAAAAAAAACCCCTCAGTTAAATCTTTCCAGAAAATCCTAGCACTGGGAGCTCAGGAAATAATTTTATTTCTGTTTGTTCACATAAGTACACAGCTTTCCTAGAGATTGGATCCAGAACATGAGAAAAAAGCACCAGAGATTTTTATTGTGTTGCATTTCAAATGAAAGGCTCCTATACCTATTTATTTCAATACAGAAACCGAAGATACCCAACCTAAACAACACTTTAGGAAAGAGAAAAAATGAACCATGTGACAAAGTGACAGCCAGAGTGTTCAAGGCCAGGTTGGACAGGGCTTTGAGCAACCTGGTCCAGTGGGAGGTGTCCCTTCCCATGGCAAGGGGCTTGGAACTACATGACCTGTAAGGTCCCTTCCAACCCAAATCATGTATTTTCTGGAAAGCTCTCAAATCATACAGCGATGTGAGCTGTATGAAAACTGTAGAACAGAGAACGGAATACAAACTGATGGAGTCAGTTTAGAGTCTATAGGTAGAAAACCATAAGGCCGCTTGTTGGAAATTCAGAAGTGAACAACAGTTTTCGATATAAGTGTAATAGCATAGAATTCCAAGGCACGAAAGCAAAAAAGATATAAGATTCATACCAGTGCAATTGACCTGTGTCTGAAGTTAAGGTAATAAGCACAAATCGTGATGGGCAGGGTCTTTGCCTCTCTGGTCTGCGGCTTGCTAGATATGTTAAATAGCAATAGTTGGCCATCAACAACTGTAACTAGAAAAAAAATCTTCACATTGCTCAGATGCAGAAGATATTAACTATTCTTTGTTTTCACATCAATACTAACATTGTTAATTATCATTCTAACAAAAAGTAGTTAACAGAACACATCTGGATATTTCTCTCAAATTATTATTATACCTGTAATTAAGCCCTTATATTTATACCAATTGAAGTCAGATATATAGAAAAAAATATACAAAAAGTTGAAGTGTAAAAAATGTTCTATATTTTTTATATATTTTCTTGCATTCTCATTAGGAGGAAAAGTTTGGGTTTTTTTTTGTTACATGTTAAAAGTGAGGGTAGAAAGTTGTCAGCTAAAAAAAATGGTTAATAAGATTTCAAATTCCCCCTATAATCTTAACCAGGAAGAATCCCAAAGCACTTAACTGACCTTCTGTAATGGAATAATTTCAATTGCTGCTGAAAACCTGTGGCTCAAACGAGGCAGTAGCCTTAACAGCACTTAGTAATGTTGCCACGCCACAGTTTATATCAGGAGGGCTTTGTTTATTTGCTTGTTTTGAATTTTGGAGACTCCTAAATCCCAACAGGTGCATTTCCACACGAAGAAGGCCAGGGCTGTCAGGCTAATTCCTTCAACCTTCTGAAAAACCTCATCTGTCCTGGGTGCTGGTGCCAGTTAACATGCTCTGGTGGCGAAATACAGAGCTGAAAGTTTCAAACTAGGGGTGCAGGACTGCTCACCTTGTGCCCGGAGAGTTACTCTTCAGATGACGTTCCTGGCGTTCTTACCCGGCACCAAGTGCCACCCGTGAGGGAGGGGGTCTCCCGAGAAAGGCAAAAGGTGCGTTTCCCCACAAACACACAGGGTTAAGGTATAGCAAAAAACACAGATCGGTTCCACCTGTTCGCCCAGCTGCCTGTCAGGGTTTTGTCCGTACTGAAAATTAAGAGATTTCACCTGTTTCTAACAGTCTTCCGACGGTGCTGAGACCCACTCACTCATTTGAGAAGGGGTAACCCTTAAGCACTGCTCAGGCAGGAGCAGGAGAGAACAAACAATAAATTAAAAATTAAAAAACCCCGCAAAACTTAAAAAAACCCCACTCAGTCTTGTAGCAACTACCTTCAAGGAAAAAAAAATCAACTATATTCTCAAAACATTTTTTTTTGAAAACCCAGCAGAAATCACTTGGCACCGACAAAGGACTACCCCTCCCTCTCCCCCTACAGAACCGTAGGCGCTGGGGGCATTTTTTCTCCTCAGCCTGCCCTCGGTGAGCCGTCCCGCCGGGCACCCC
>NW_009716066.1:0-1976 GCF_000703405.1 Apaloderma vittatum
TCGTCATTTTTTTTCCTCCTTTCTTGTTTTACATTTTTCAGATGTGTTCCCGTAGAGGCTTTGTTGCTTCACCTCCGGTCTGTGTGACTCTGGTGGAAGGATCATGACCGAAGTCCTCCTCTCAGCTGCTCTAAATGGAACTGAACCCAACCTGTTATCCAGCAGCGGCTGGGCTGCAGGAAACGCCACCACCAAGTGCTCCCTGACCAAAACTGGCTTCCAGTTCTACTACCTGCCCACCGTCTACATTCTGGTCTTCATCACCGGGTTTTTGGGCAACAGCGTGGCCATCTGGATGTTTGTCTTCCACATGAGGCCCTGGAGCGGCATCTCGGTGTACATGTTCAACTTGGCGCTGGCCGATTTCCTGTACGTCTTGACTCTTCCCGCCCTCATCTTTTACTACTTCAATAAAACAGACTGGATCTTCGGAGATATCATGTGCAAGCTGCAGAGGTTCATCTTCCACGTGAACCTGTACGGCAGCATTTTGTTTCTCGCGTGCATAAGCGTGCACAGGTACACGGGGGTGGTGCACCCCCTGAAGTCGCTGGGGAGGCTGAAGAAGAAGAACGCGGTGTACATCAGCACCCTCGTCTGGGTTGTCGTGGTGGCCGTGATTTCCCCGATACTCTTCTACTCGGGGACGGGGATAAGGAAGAATAAAACCACGACGTGCTACGACACGACGGCCGACGACTACCTGAGAAGTTACTTCATCTACAGCATGTGCACCACCGTGTTCATGTTCTGCATCCCCTTCATTCTGATCCTCGGTTGCTACGGGCTCATCGTGAAGGCTTTGATTTACAAAGATCTGGACAACTCTCCTCTCCGGAGGAAGTCGATTTACCTGGTTATTATTGTGTTGACGGTCTTTGCGGTGTCTTACCTTCCCTTCCACGTGATGAAGACCTTAAATCTAAGAGCCAGGGTGGATTTTCAGACTCCGCAAATGTGTGCCTTCAACGACAAGGTTTATGCCACTTACCAGGTGACGCGGGGCCTCGCCAGCCTCAACAGCTGCGTCGACCCTATTCTTTACTTCCTGGCGGGCGACACCTTTCGAAGGCGGCTTTCCAGGGCCACCAGGAAATCATCCAGAAGAAGCGAACCCAACGTGCAGTCCAAAAGCGAGGAGATGACTCTCAATATTTTATCAGAGTATAAACAGAACGGGGATACCAGTTTGTGAACAAATGCGAAAGGTTTGGGAAAAAAATAAATAAGTCCTCTGCTTTGAGACAGTAGGATGCTGTCGTGCTACAAGGGTGTGAGGAAGATCTACCAGTCTCTCAAATTCCTTTTGGGTAAAGCCTCGGTTTCTGATCCTAGAAGCAGCTTAACGAAGTCAGTGGAAGAATTTTAATGGGAAATAACGTGTCAAAATTCAGCTTTCCTTCTCCTCACGATGTTCTCCTTTCTTTTCTGACTTGTGTCAGATAAAATAAAATGAAGTAAATCCCCTAAAGGAAGAAAGCAATCCAAGCGCTTCTGTTTTAATGACTTCGTCTCCCACGTTCCAAAATGTTCTCGATCAGCCTCTCTTTTTAAAAAATGGAAATAAAAGTGAGAAAGAGCAGTTCTCTCCTCTCCGGAGGCTCGGTGCACACGCCTCGCCTTTCGCTCAGTCACCACGCTAAACGAGTATTTAAATCAAAGTCACGATGTGATTTTCTCACCTTCATATTTTGGGTGGGTTGGTTTTTTTTAATTCCCCCATCTCCTCCATGCGTGTTGATAATTATTTGGTAGTTGCGTTTACCATTCGGTCTTCTCCGAGCGCCGGTGTTTTACGGAAGGTAGGCTGACCGACGCGTGCGTGACGACGCTTCGGGATTGCGAGGGTCGTCTGTGAGGAATCCGGGCGCACACCCTCCTCCTTTGCCAGGCAGGCTGGTTCCCAAGCTGACTCCCCCCGAGCCCCCTGGGGTGGGCAGGCGTCGCGTCGCACGGGGCCACGCGTCCCCGTGCGA
>NW_009716067.1:0-2170 GCF_000703405.1 Apaloderma vittatum
AGTAATTTTATATATATATATTTTTATAGATATATATTATTCATACATACACATATATATTTGCTCAGAGGAACATGAATCTTTGGAGACCTTCGAAGGAGAGCTGTTTCTGGCTGCAGAATTCACACAAGCTTTCACAGCCCCATGAGTCCAGCAAAGACCTTTTTATTCCCGAGAAGTTCTAGCGGGATTTCAATTTTTTTTCTTAAGTCTTTAATTATTGTTGCAGTTCTTTTTGGATCGAGGGATCCACTTGATTTTAGGTTCTATTTGCTCCAATAATTATGACTGATTGATTTTACCTGTTAGTCACATTAGCGGAGGGAGCAAGCAGGTGTTAACGCTCTTATGACTCTCCATGAAGTTAAAACCAGGTAGCTAAATATTCAGATCAGGCCGGGCATTCTTCGCCCACTCGAAGACTCCAGCCCCCGGGAACTCTAATCAATTCCCAAGCAGTGCTACGAAATAGCCTATTTTTAAGATTTCTGCTTCCATTTTCGGGGAAGGTCCTTCACTGGGGTTTATCCCACCCCCTCCGGGGAGAAAAATAACACCCCACCAACACAAGGGGTTTGAGGGTGGGTGACACTGCCGTGACCTTGGTGGAGCTGGCAATACTGAGGGAAACCACGCGTGGGTGTGGGACGCACCATGGGAAAGGACGGTGAACAGGCGTGGAGCTCCTGGTAGCCCTCCGCGGGGGCAGTGCCCGTCTCCCACGCCCTTTACTTACATGTCCGAAGGGGTCGAGGTGGTTGTTGGTGAGTTTGAGCTTCTGGAAGGAAACCAGCTGCCTCATCCAGTGGGCACCCGTAGCCGGGGAGTCGGGGTGCACGTACAGCCGCCCAGGCATCGCCGGCTCTGCCTTCCCCGTCACCGACCTGCGTGGAGACACAGGCACTGAGCTCCGGGAGCGGGGGGACCCTCCCGTGGGCTCTTGCTTCCCCATCCATCCCCTCCCGTGGACTCCTCTCCCACTCGGGTATCCCCGCACACGCGGTGCCGGACAGTCACGCCGTGCTTGGGGAGTAAAAGCATTTACAAACACGGATTGGGGAATTAATCGAGCTGTTTGGCAGCCTTCCCGTCGGAGATGGCTCTCGCTGTTTAACCCCATCCTTCCACCCCCCTTCCTGGTTACCGGCACCCAAAGCCAGTGAGGACGGCAAAGGACGGACTGTGAATCAGTCCTTAAAGACTTTCCTGCCCGGACATCTCCTCTTCCTTAATACAATTAAACTATCAGCTCCACAATAGCCAATAATCTCGTCGTCAAACAAGATTACAGTTATCGTTAACTAATCACGACAGGCTTTCTCTCCCAAGGACCGTGGGAACACCCGGAGAGGTTCAAGTGAAGCCCCCGCAGCCCAATTTCTCTCCTTTGCAGGGGGAGAAAAAATAAAGAAGGATGAGCCGCTGATTTCAAGGTATCACCAAACCTGTGCTGCCCAGGTTTGACCAGCACAGAAAGGCCGACCCAGGGCTTCCCTCCCTCCTCCCCTTTCCCCCATGGGTGCATACCATTTATTATCTGCGAATTTGTATCTGTGGTCATCCGCTGGTACAATATCCATCAACAGTATGTACTTAGTTTTTGGATTAAGTCCAGTGACCTTCACTTTGTAACTGGGGAACATTCGCCTATTAAATTAAAATAAAATGAATATTGAAAAAAAAAAATAAGTAAGAGTACATGAGTATAAAGGTGGAGAAAGGAAGTTTTCCAAGGTGGTTTCATGTGCGTGTGTTTGAGAGGAGGAGTCGGGAGGGGTTATTCAACAAAAGGCCAACGCCACACACAGATGGACCTTCCCGCAAGGCTCGGGCAGAGGAGGGTGCACCCTTCCCCGGGGGCATAGGAGATGTTTGGGTGCCGCTGAGTCCCACCCCGGGTCCCGACTGAGGCGAAATAGACGGTCTATCAAGGCAGAATCGTAATTACGAGGCTGGTGAAGTTATTTATTCACCTACTCATGCGCCTGCTCGTCTAGTCGTATTTTTTTTAATTAATTATTTGTTTCGCCAAGACTTTGACTCTCCCTTCTTCGAACAAATCTGCTCGTGAGAACTTTTGGAAGCAAGTTACTTCCCTCTATATGTAAACCGCTGGAACAGGAGGGGAGATTTGCCAAAAAAGAAGTTAAAATATATATTTCTATAAACA